>NW_008824934.1:699705-702986 GCF_000699105.1 Pygoscelis adeliae | reverse complement strand
CAGACCTTTCCGGGACTGCTGAGGCCTTGCAAAATAAATGTTGCCTAGTGCTATTGGCTATCGGTAATACACTCCTATTGCAGCACCCAAAGCAAATGGATAGATGGGGAATCTGACAAAGGATTTGGCTACCAGTAAGTCAGATAAGAGGTTTCACTAACCAAAGTAAACAAGTCCTCTTACGCCCTCCCTAATTCTCTGGAACGAGGCAGGAAAGCGTCCAAGTAGAAAAACGGTCTGATCAGACCGGTATGGCTAAAGAGCAGAATACAAGTGTCCTCCAGGAGCAATTAAATGCACAGAGGAAACCTTTCCTAGTCCCAATTTTATCAGTTCTCTCAGAGTTCTTCAGACCACGTTTTGTTGTTTCACCACCTTCCTCTCCAGACACTTGTAATGTGTCTGGGAAACCCTTCTTATGTAAAACCAGTAACGGAGAAACTGCTGAGAACCCTCTGGTGTCCTTGAAGCGGGAGCTGTCTGCGAATGTGTCACTGTTCAGTGCTTCTTTTCACGCAGCAGGAGTGCCGCCTGCGAAACCACTCTTAGAAGCATTGCATTGGTTCTGAGATGCAAAGCATACTGCATCTTACCTTTTAAAAATCCTTTCTCTCTTTCCGTTGCAGACCCTGGGGCACATCGGCAAAGTGATCAAAGTCTATGGGGATGGAGATTTGCGAGTGTCGGTTGGAGGGCAGTCCTGGACGTTTAACCCAGCTTGCCTGACAGCCTATCAGAGAGATGAGGAAGCAAACCTCATGACAACGGAGAATGCAAAGGAATCAAAAAGTGAGACAGTGAGAACAGAGATGTCTGATCTGTCAGGGATTGTGAAGTGGTTGCTCTGGTGTAACAACAGCAACACTCCTTGGACAGTGTTAAGCTCCAGCTGCCTGTTCTTCCCCGGACAGAGCTCCAAAACCAAGCTGTGCCTTACTGGGGAAGCAAAGCTGGCCTTAACAGGAAAATACAGAATTTAGGACTCAGGAATGCTAACCATAGCACTGCCCTAGGTTCAGTATTTGCTTCTGCTTTGTTCTGTTTCAATTTCCTGTTCCGTCCTGTTGCGTTTCCTTTAGGAGGATACTAATTCTTGAATGCTTGTGAAATATTCCCAGGTCCGTGTGTGGAAGTGTTGTCAAATCAATGATTATTTTGCCCAGTCCACTCCAAAATTGAATCTGGGATCGCATGATGCGTAGAGGGGATTTTGTCTGGTTTGCATATCTGCTCGTAAAATTTTTTGTAGCCTCACCATACTTATTTCCTTTAGGTGTCGGGATCATGTGGGAGAGAGGACAGATGTGCTGGTTTTTTTTGTTCTGCTGTGTAGATGGGCCTTAAACTGTTTGTTCAAGTTAGACTTCAGGGAGAACTTGCATACAAGCCCAAGCTTTTTAACTTTGCTCTGTCTGGAGAACTGTAACACCTCTGTCCTCTCAAGCACTCAAAAGCCTGTAATTAGAGGGCCCATCTGAAAGGACCTGTATTTCTTCCCTAGAGCATCCTTTCCAAAACCATGCATTCCTCTTCAGATTGATTGCCTTTTAGTAGTGATTTTTCTGTGTTGGTCATCTGTAGCATGGTCTCATGTCTTTTGGGGTCTCAAAACATCAGACTTGTAAAGCAAAAGTTCTGTGTGAGCCATAAATTTGTAAAGCTCTTTGTGTGAGCTAAGTATTAGAGGTACAGCAGGCCCACACTGTGGTTATACAGCTGTACTATGCCGACTGTACGCATCTATACACATGCTCTTTGGCCCTCTTAACCTGTGGCTGTTTCTCATTCCTACCAGGTACTTTGATTACTGTATTGGAGAAACTGCTGTCCCAGAAGACAGAGTCAGAGCATGCAGGCTGCCTGGTCATTTGTGCAGCACTCAACAACGCAGCTAAAGTTCGGGAGCTCCTTCAGAAGTACCCAGACAAGGCAAGTTTTGAAGACCTCCTGAATGGTTACTTTTTGTTGCTCTTCTTTAAAATACGGTCATAAAATTTTGTAGTCAAGTGGGGAAAAGGATGGGAGAAAAACAATAGATTTTTCAGACCTATTATTTGCTCCTAACAGCTGGAAAATTATTTTGCTGCAATTTAGGATTAAATTTGTATGTTCAATGTGCATATTTTATGGCTCCAGTTTGTGGCATTAAATCTGAACTAGAGTTAAGTCCTTACAGCTTGTTTCCAAAGCTGACTTTTCCCAGATTTCCTGTATGGACACTGCATCTGTAGACTTAGGGGCAGAGGTATTTATCTATATGAAAACAGTAGCAAGATGTCCAAGTATCTAGGCTCTGTTTGAAAAGAAAGCCATGGGTTGTGTCTGGCTGAATGTGTCTGTCCTTAGATGACCTTGCAAAATGGTGTTGTTGGAGTCGGGAAAGAGAAAAGGTGCCCATATCCTGGTGCTGTGCATGTCTGTGCAGTGTCTTATCTCATGTCTGACTGGGGCAGGGAACTGGGCTTGACTTGTTGCTGAACAATTCATGTGCTTGCAGAGTGCCAAACTTAGGATCACAGCTACTCAAAGCGCTGCTCCTTCAAGCTGCCTGTTTGAAGGTTCAAGCTCCTTCAGTGAGGGGTGCAGGGTTTATAAACAGGTTAAAAAAGGAGAACCAGAGAACAAAGAATTTCAGCAGTGTCCTTGGAAACTACTGGTAACAAAACCTAAGTTTTGTTGAGGCTGTGTCTGCATGACTGCCAGGAGCAGCTGGATGCATGAACCAGGAAAACGAGGATCAATTCTGAAGGAACCCCTGTGAACCTGATTTAGTGGTTAGTTGTCTGGTATTTATTATAGTTCTTTATTTGCAAAGTTAATGGGGCCTCTGGAGATGGGAGGAATAGACAAATACCTGCAATTGTCAAATTTATCCCAGATGAGAAAGCGTCAAGAGTCAGGAATCCATTATGTTATTAGTTATTTTTATTAGATTTCTATTTCTATTCTAATATTTATATTAATAAATTAGTTATTTTTATTATAGTGTTATATACAGCAAGAGGAGGCTGGATTTGAGCCTCACTTAGTATTGCAAGTTGGAATTGCTTGCCAAGGCCTTTCCAGCTTATCAGCATTGTCTTTCTTGTGTAAATGGAAGAATAACACAGTGGCCTCTAATGCCTCCTTGCCTAAATGACTCACCCATCATTTTGAGTGAATCAAGGGAAGTCTTGCCTGTCCTGCTCTCCTGACTGCTGCATAGAACCAACTGCAGGAAAAAGACCTTTGTCCTCCTTGCCAGTCTGCTGAGGTTTTGCTAGCACCTTCATCTCTTTCCC
>NW_008824934.1:685887-699683 GCF_000699105.1 Pygoscelis adeliae | reverse complement strand
TTCTTTTCATTTTTTTTTCTTGCCTTTCATACAGCCTCTCTTTGTTCTTCAGTCCCTTTAATTCTCAAAAAATCTCATTGCAGCACTTCAACACTGTGATATACCCTCCAGCCATTGTGCCCAGTAAAGTACCTGGAGTAACAAGGTAGAACAATGGGCACTTGGCATCTTTAAAGCCTTATGCAAAGCTAATTTGATCTCCTCGCACATTTTTCTATTGGGAAAGGAATTGTTGGCAGAGGTGTCAAGAAGTATTCTGCTTGCAGGCATAGAGGGGTTTGGCATCAGAGCTGCAATTAGAGCCCTGGCTTCCAGCTTTGTTCACTCGCTTCTCCCTTCTTGACTAAATGTGCTGTCCCCTTCCCCTTTAGAAATATTCTGGGACAAGCTCAGCTTGCAGTTGATGTACGTAAAGCGGAGCCAACAGGGCACGGGTTCTGATTAGCATTTCTGAGCCTGCAGCTGTTCTGCAGCTAGCGACTTCCATCCTGCTAGGCCTGCTCTAGAACAGAGCTAAGGCCTGAACACAAGGCAAGGTCTTTCCTAATCAAGCTGTTTGCTGTGTCTCTGCCCTTCCTGTAGGTCGACGCAAAGAACCAGGGCAAAACTGCCCTGCAGATTGCCTCTTATCAGGGGCATCTGGATGTTGTGAAGATTTTGCTGCAGGCACACGCCACTGTCAACCTAAGGGACGAAGAGGGGGATACAGCACTGCATTACGCAGCTTTTGGGTAGGATATCTTTCTTCTTGCTGTCTCTGATACAAGACCTAAAGGGCTGCAAAAGGGCATTGCTAGATATAAATGGGCTGTCTGTGTGAAGGGTGTGTGGCTGATGGAGGCTTTCACTTTATGATTTTACCTTATGTTAGAAATTGGCCTTTGAGCTTCAGGGCCACAGGCGCGTTTCTTAGTGCACTGATTTAACCTCCACAGCTAGGTCAGTTTCCATGCTAGAAATTTTGGGGGGATCAGAACAAGTGATAAGGAGGTTTTGGTCATTAGATTTTTTTTTTTCAGGGTGATGGGGGGGGTGGTTTGGTTGGTTGGGATTAGTTTGTTTGTTTGGTTTCTGTAAGTGCATCTGTTTTCCAGAGCAAGATGAAAGGTTGAATTGTGTTGTCAGTTACCAGGGAAGAATTCATCATTAAGATCGGGAGATTCCTGTTGATTTAAAGCAAAGAGAGAGCAGGTTCTAGAGTACAAATTAAGAAGGTTTTGTTGTGTCGTTTGGTTTTTTTTTTTAATACTAAGAGGAGGTGGGATGAGGCCAAGGGAATACAAAACCAGAGAAGTTCTGTTGCCTTGCAAGGAGGAAGAATTTACTGTCTGCACAGGATTGAATCTAATCTGTCTTACTCCTTGCTTTTAAATCAGAAACCAAGCTGAGGTTGCCCGTGTGCTTATTGGTAAAGGAGCCAGCGCAGACCTGTTAAACAATGCAAAGTGCACAGCGTTGTACGTCGCTGTCAGTCAAGGATTCGTAGAGGTGGTGCGGACCCTCTGTGAGCTCAACTGTGATGTCAACCTCCCAGTAAGTTTTGGGGTTTGTGGGATTTTTTTTTTTTGAGGGGGGTGTTGGGTTTTTTTTTTGTTTTGGTTTTTTTTTCAGGTAGGGAGGTGCTTCTTTATGTTTTACATCATTTGTTGCTTTGTAGAATTTGAAGGTCGTTCTCTTAAAATGCACTACTGTGCATTGCACGGGGGAAGTATTCCTCTAACTTCAGTAGTCTGAAATTCCAGGTTTGGGTCTGCCCCTCCATCATCGTGAGTCTGCTCAGCTCAGTCCAGTAGCACTCCTGCTGCTAATGTGTGTTGTCGAAACACTCCCGTTTCCAGCAATAAGGAGTGGTGAGATTTCTAAGACTGTCATTTAGGATCCATCCGTGATGGTGAATTGGACCCAGCCCATTTTTAGGGTGTGCTTGTATGATGGTGGGACTGGACTGTGCTGGGTCAGTCTCTCAAAGCTAGTTAGGAGTGTCAGCACCTGTCTACTCAGCAGCTCGTTTCAAGCCCTGGGGAAATGATTCCACAAAGGCTATGAAACCGCTATGGATGCCAGTGATGTTTGGATGTTTGGCCTGGAGTTGATGTGACTTGGTGACGCTACATCTCTTCGTGTCTTGAACTGTCCCTCAGGGTGAGCTGTTTCATTTAACACACTGAGGTAGGTAACCTGTATTCTGCTTTGGTATCCTTGTATAGGATTCCCAGGGAGACACCCCCCTGCATTATGCTATCACTGCAGATTACAAAGTTGTTATTGAGATTCTCACTGAAGTACCCAACATAGACTTTACTGTCCAGAATTGTCAAGGCTTCAACCTGCTCCACTATTCTGCTCTAAAAGGCAACAAGCTGTAAGTGACCTTTTTTCATTTTTACTGCTTTTACAGATGTTAACTCGTGCTTGCTGTCTTAACAGTAAGAAGGTAGCAGACGTAGTTCTAGATAGCTAGGAAGGAAATGGTTGGTTATACATTTCTTTGGTTTAGATTTGGCTAGGTATAGCTGTTGCCCTCCTTCCATCCTTCATGCATTCATAGGAAACTGCTGCCTGCTTTCCCCATCCCATCTTTCTCGTACCTTCCTAGCTTGGCTAGGAAATCTGTCTGCTTCTGGATAGTCTCCTGAGATGTTTGGGTTCACACATGGAAGGACAGGAGAAGGTCTGTAGTAAGCAGTACTTGAAAAGACTGTGTCTAACTGAGAGCCTCTGGAATTCTTCCAAGGGTAAATCTGCTCGTTATTTTCATAGTAGTGTGAGTTTACCCTGCTTTAATAAATGATAACTGAAGGCTTTTGTTTTAGTCTTGTAATTCAATCTGTGAGATAGAGGGAGTGCTCTGCATCACAGGTGCCAGCTCATGGTGCTGCCTATTAAAACATGAACATTCATAACTACAGAGCAGAAGAGACAGGCCTGTCTCTTCTGCATTGTTTTCCTTCCTGATAAAGTAACTCTTCCATCTCTGTTAACCTCCAACACCCTAGAGCCATAAAGAAGATTCTAGCAAGAGCTCGGCAGCTGGTTGACTCCAAAAAGGAAGATGGCTTCACTGCCCTGCACCTTGCTGCTCTCAATAATCACAAAGAAGTGGCAGAAATTCTCATCAAAGAGGTAAGAAGCAAAACCAAACCACCACCAACAAAAACTCCCATCTGTCTCACTCCCAACCTCCCACATTTCCTAAGCACTATTGAGTTAATGCTGGGACTCACAAGAATGTCTCTGTCTCTTTGAAGAGCTGGTATTGTTTGCCAGACTTTGAAGAACAGGCGTTTTTTTATTCCTGGGGGTATTTTCCTTTGGCAGTAGAGGAGAAGGGTATCTTGCAGGCTAGAACAAAGTGGGTTGGAACTGGAGCTTGCTGGGAAATGTTCAGTGAAGTGTTGGATAGGAAGGGAAAAGACTTCAGAATAGCTGGTAACCTGCTTGTTAAGGAGTGTGTAGATCCGTATTCAGAACCTTCCCTACCTCATAGGTAAGGTCAGAGCTCAGTTTCCCTCACTCCAGGTGTACGCTGAAGCTCCCCAGCTAATGGTTGTTCTGTGGTGGGTTTCTCACTCTTCATTGTCATGAAAGAATATCTGAAGGCATGTATTTCATTTGAATACAGAACAAAATATTTTGATGTGTTTACTCCAGGTTATTTATCTTTCTTCAGTCTTAAGTAAGTGCTAGACCTGCCCCTGTGAGCAGCATTCTTTAGCAATGAAAATGACAAACTGAAGGATGGCAATCTAAATGGCGTTTTGCTGTTGATTTTAGTGGAGTCAAAGCTAGCCTCTGTCTCTGCTTTCAGGTGATAGTGGCAATGAAGGTGGCAGCTGCATGTCAGCACTCCTGGGTTTTGTTTCTTCATCTCAGTGGTTTGTTACCTGAGTTTCTCCATCTTTACAAGTGGATCCAAACCACTACAACAAGGCTTTAATGGATTTACAAATGAGTGCTGTAGAGGAGTGATGTCTGTGAATGCTAACTACTTAGTACTATGATTGCTTTATTTCTGGCGTAATCGCTGCATTAGCACAGCCATATCTTTAAAGACTCTGTGTCTCTAACCCTTGCTGCTGCCTTCCCCTGCAGGTTTGGCAGAGGGGCAGAATGATTCAAATTTGAACAGGTTTTTCTCCTCTTTGCTTTGAAGAGGGGAAATCAAAGCGCAACAGGCAGCAAGGAATCAGTTTTGCTTTAGAGGAGCTAGTACATGACTGTTTGCTTGGAGTAGTTCCAGGACTTGTTTGTGTCAGGAAAGTGACGAGTTGTCATATCCAGGTCATCACCAGGAAAATGTTATCTGTGTGTCGGTTGGGCACTTGGCTTCCGATCCTCCCTTTCTTGATATTTGAGGTGCGTGGGCCATATGGCTAAGATACAGAGGGCTGGATCACGTAGCTCTCTTGGAGATCTCTGTAGTGCTGTCCTGATGAAGATGGACTCGAGACTTGGGGCCTCAACAAGCACCACAGCTGCAGCACTCTTCTTCAGCCAAACTCAGCAGCAGCAACTCACTGATGCAATTCTTCTCTTCAAGGGTCGCTGTGATGTCAACCTCAAGAACAACCGTAACCAGACACCGCTGCACCTGGCTGTCATCCAGGGACATGTAGGGATGGTGCAACTGCTGGTCAGCGAAGGCAGCGATGTCAATGCTGAAGATGAGGACGGGGACACAGCCATGCACATTGCCTTGGAACGGCAGCAGCTAATGTCTGTCATGATGGAGAAGCGTGAAGGGGAGATGGGGTTGACCCTCCTTTCCAAGGTGAGCTGGGAGTAGGAGAAATTCCAGCACCAAGGGCAGGAAAATGCTTGATGTTAGAATGACAGCAGGTAGTGGGATCTAAGGGGGCAAAGGGAGGCGAGGAAATTGTGTAAAGCCAGTCTAGATGGGGAGTGTGGAAACAAACCTTGCTTGTGGGAAAGCAAGAATAAATCCTCTGAGGCCTCTGAGGGTACGCTTGAATTTACAGCATGAAACTTCACATAGTCAGACAACAATTCATACTGTCTCCCCTGATATTTTTATTAGCATTGTGCGCTTCTTTCTTGACATGGGAAAGGTCATGAATCCAGTTGCAGAGCCAAGAGTCCTGGGTTTAATTCATGCCCCAGAACCACAGCAATTCATTTCTGTCTGATGGCATGGAAAATATGAGGATAGCTAACCACAAACACCCCAGTTATCTGCAGATACAGGGCAGAACGTGAGAGGTGAGACATATCAGGCTGAAGGATAAAGGCTACGTTGTCACAAAGCCTGAACTGGATTTCACTATGTCGCTCTGTATTCATGGATATATAAGGCCTTTCAGGAAATGCCTTTGATCTAGAAATCATTGCATGATATGCTAAGGACTGGAAGCTTAGTCTGGCTTTTTGGCAAAGATATTAAATTAGCCCTTCAAAGTGTTCTGCCATTCATGTAAATATCAACATGGGCACACACCAGATTTGCAGTGCAAACCAAGAGTGCAAACATTGGTTATACTTTATGGATGGAGTGAGAATGATTCCATTGTAGGGATAATTTAGTACGCTGGAAAATCTGGCATAGTTTTTTTTATTGTAATTTGAAATGATCAGAATAAATTAAACTGACATTCTGAAGGGCTGTGTGCCAAACCACCCATTCCTCCTTTCTACCTGCTGGTGCTTGAAAAAGCCTAGTGCATTGCTCTTCTTCCATTCTGCTCGTTACCAAGCTACCAGCGTTGATAGCATGAGTTGATGGCTCAAGTGCATGGCCAAAGATGCTCCAGCCTCAGGTCCTCAGGCTTGATGAGCTACTGATATTCCACAGAGACACCCCACACCAGCTCAGCAGTTGCTTCTTTTTTCTGAATTTCTCTGCCTGCAAACTCGAGCAGAGGGGTCAGCAGCAAGGGTCGGTTTTATCATCTCAGTGAAAGTCTGCATAACAGCTTTGCTAGCTGTTGGGTCTTAGCTTGTGTTAGGGACAGCCAATAGCTAGTCCTGGACACAGAAAGTCTTAAAGCAACATGAGGGATCTGTGCATGTCATTCCCAATGCTATTTACAGTAACATTATATCTAGATGCTCTAGACTCAGTCTTCACGTCTAATTTTACTTGCCCTGATCTACATGTCCTGGTCTTTTAAGTCAGTGGAAAACGTTTGTTGACTTCAAATTAGTTTGGATAATGTACACAAAAACTTGGCTTTTTAAATAGCTGTTGCTTAGGGCACCATACACCAGCTGTTCATCTATTGGTACGTACTGTGGTGTCTTCAGTGTACTTCCTTTTCACTACCTGAAGAAGTGAATGCTTATTACTATGATTAGTAATGATTAGCACCAGTTAGGACCAGTCTTATGCATTCTTATTCCTGGAATGCAAGATTTGAATCTGCTATTTGAATCCAATCATGCTGAAGGATCTTTCTGTGTTTTCAAAAAAGAATGCTAAGTTGCACTTTCAAATTGTAAGTAAAAGGATTAAGATTTTGTCTAGAACTTGATACAGATCAAAGCCACATAACAGAAACTTTTTCTATTAACAGAGTGTTTCTCAACATCTTTTAGCTGCAGGCTTCTGGCTTTCTTGGAAATGTAGAGCTGAATGTTGGAACTGCAATTGCATGTTACTTAGCACAAGAAGGAGCAGATATTAATTATGCAAACCATCGGGGAAAGTCTCCTTTAGACCTCATTACAGATGGAAGGATTGTCCAGATCGTCAAAGACTTCTCACAGAAATTCAGGTAAACCATGTCCTGGAAACTAGCTACAGTATACTTCCTTGCAAATTGCAGAGTGCTCCCACAGCACTGTGGTGTCACTGCATGCAGCTGTTGTTCCAGGAGGGGTGAAGCATCTTTGAAACACTTTGGACATCAGTCTGAGCACCTCCTGTTTCATCTGGAGCTGGTTGCTGAGCCTGTGTTTCTGGAGGGGTTATTTAAGGGTGCATACTGCCATTTGAAAGAGTTGGGAAAAGCAGATTAATACTGCTGGGTGCAAACTTGGCCTCTTAACTTAGAGAGCCCCGAGGCAGTCTGAGAAGACCGGCCACTGAAGCCAATTCTCTTCTGCAGAGTAATTCTGGGTTCTGTTTTACTTTCATTGGATTCTGCAGTTACAGATATTTAAAGTCTAAACAGAGAGGAAATGCAACAAAAGAGTGGGCACCAGAATCCGCAGAATTTATTCCAGAGCTAGATAAACGCTTGTTTTCAACTGATAAGAGAAATAGCTGAGAAAATGCCAAAGGGAGAGTAGCAAGTCAAAGATGGCTTTATCTCAGGTTCTAAGAAACGTTTGTTTGGATTTTGACTTTGCAAACATGAAAGCAGAGTTCTGTTTGATCTGAGGGCACAGACCCACAGTCATGTTACCGCTGGAGGAGGAACCATGCAGCAGCCACTGTAATTGGCCGTGCTTCTGGTCCGCTGTAAGTAACAGGTGAAATGTGTCCCTTTAAACATCTACCGTAGGAATTTTGTCAGTGGAGTATATGTTGGATTAAGTTGTTTTGCTTAAAGAATGCCAGTTCCTTCAGACTGACATTTCTCATAGCAGTGTACTGGTTTCAGCTTTGTGTTGAGGTTTGACTGGAGGATTTGGGTGTGTGTCTGCAGAGTTAAGGCAGCCACTGCAGACTGAGTGCTGTGTGCTAGATCATAGGCCTAAGTACACCGTGGTGTGTCCCAGCATCGCACACAGGAGCTGTCGGGACAGGATAGTTAGCTATACCTTCTTAAGCTGCTTGGTTAGTCTGACTGAAATTAATAGGTCTAGAACAGGAAGAGTATCTGGGGTTTATATGCATTTATAATGAAGCTACTGCCACTTTGCTAGGAAGCTAGATAGCAGTTCCCTCCCAGAAACTTACAGACTTTGTATCAAAAGACCAAAAAGCACCCCTTCGCAATACTCCTAGTGGCCCAGGGATTTCTTGGCAGTATGGAAGACATTTGCCAGTAAACGACCATCCTTGTCCCTTCTGTTCAATCATTAATCGTTCTTGCAGTTTAGGTAGTAGGTGACCGGCTGGCAGGAAAAGTAATGGATGGATTGGATGCTGAGGGCTTTGGATTTGGGGCTCATAATGCCAGGACAGAAGTCTGAATCCAAGCCTATATTACGTAAGAGGCAAACTCACAGACAACCACACCAGGTGCTTTTCAGGAACATGCAAATATGGAGGATCCTTAGGGCTGCGCTTTTTAAATAGCTCCTAAAAGCTGACTCCTCCCAGCAGATGATTGTGCTGTCAACCTTACTATTGCCCTCCAAAAGAGCAGTTTCAGCTTGTGTAAATATTAGTCATCCCTGCTCTTTCTTTCAATCAGAAACCCGGCTACTAGAGGCTGAGTTGATCCCACTAGGGCAGGGAAGGTTCACAGGTTTGTGCTACCTGAGCATCTGCTGCTCTGTCTCCATGTGGAATGTTTGCCAGGGATCAATACGTTATCTGGTTGCTGAAGGAGGACCTGGAGTACGTGGCTCAAATTTTATTACATGTTCATGATTGCAGGGAACAGCAGGTTTCTTCAGACAGCTCAGCCATCACCTGCAGCCTTCGCCGTGTGCACACCACCCCCAACACAATGACCAACCTTAGTGTCTCGAGTGTGGCAGTCCCTACAGAGTGCCTGGTCTGCTCAGAGCTGGCCTTGCTCATCCATTTCTTTCCATGCCAGCACAGTATTGTGTGCGAAGGTAAGTCCATTCTGGTTTTTTTTCCCTTTTTTTAAATTTTTCTTTCCTGTTCCACCACATAGCTTCCCTAGCTGGACTCTCATAAATCAAGCTCTGTTTAGACACAAAGCTATTGTGCTGTTTGTGTCCTGAAACAACCCCAGCATGATTTCAGCACCACCATCTTAGATAACGTGTCCAAAGCTATCTATGAAAAGCACAGACTGTTCTGATCACCTGCTGATTGTGACCCCAGGCAGCTTTGCTTGTGCTTGTAGATGCCCTGGATAATTCCGAAGGAAAGCCAGATGTTTCAGTTCTAGCTGGCAGTGCTTTATCCGTCAAAAACCTCCTGAGAAGGATTTCTCTCTTCTCTGGCTTATGTTACTGGTTTGCATTTTGATTGTTTTAATGGCAGCCTGCTCAACCATGTCAGCAAGTTTGTTATCTCGCAAGGCACTCACAGTCTGACCACAGGGAATTTGGTAAGGACTGTGTGCCAGAGCTGCATCCTTTTCCCTCAGAGCAAAGGGCTGTTTTGATCCACAGTGCAGCAGTTCCAGTAGCGCAGAGCATTGAGGACTTAAAGGTGTTGTATTTGCTACTGGCGTAGGAAAGACTAAACCAAGAGACTAGGACATAGCTCAAAAAGAAGGTAGTGTCCTCATTTCCGTGCAGAAACAATCTCTTAATCATCCAGGGAGGTCTCAGGTTGTTCAAAGCTGATGTTCTTGAGTCTGTCGTCTTCCTCTTGATTCTGGCATCACTGGGCTTAATTGTAATCTCTTCTTGTATCATTCGTGGTAGAATGCTCCAGGAGAATGAAGAAGTGCATCAAATGTCAAGTGACGATAACCAAAAAACTGAAACAAGGTATGTTTGCTGTTCTGCTGTTCCCCTGCTGTGGGAAGGGTCCTGCACAGCATTAGTTTGAGCAGCATCAATAATTTTCAATGAAATAAGCATAAGAAAGGGAGTTGATTTTGTTGTTGTTGTTGGGGGTGTGTGTGCCTGTTGCATTGACCACGTTTAGAGAGGAAAAGGTAGATTGTCTCGGGTGTCATGGGCCAAGCTCAAGCTGCATAGACAGGACATTTGAGGAAGCTTGTCCTGTGCCTGCCTTATTTTCTGTATTGAAAGCAAATATCAGGTTCTCCATGTGTCAATCTAACCATTTTCACAGGCAGTGATTTAACGGTGAAAATTTGCGAGAAAGGAAGAATTACGTTTTGTGAAAGCCTTGCTTCTCCCTTGGCTGAAATTACAGCGCCTGTGCAGGGCTGGCATTAGCCAGCTATCCAGGAATCATTGAGCTGGATTGTTTTGACAAAGCTCTTTAGGCCAGTTTTAAACAGATTGTCTTCCATCCGCTTTACTCAGCGTCCAGAATGGGCAATGTTATACATGTCAGCAAGCTCGTAGCAGGTTTGCACTTGCCTTAGAATTAACGCAGGTTGCCCACTGAAGCTTTTTCCATAGCGGGTTGTGAGGGTTGATGTCTTTCTAGCCGAGATCACTCTTGAGGCAAGTGCACATGAAAATGAATTCCATGTCCTGCTGCTCATGGCTCAGCATTGTGGACTCCTTTGTTGGAGTCAGGCTATAGTCTTGTGACTTGATGCCTGGACAAAAGCATAGAGGAACCACGAATCTGTCACATGGCATTGGACGTGCACAGCTGGCAAAGATAGAAATCCTCTTTGGAACTCCATAATGCAAAAAATAGCAAGCTTACCTGACAGTAGGCAGCAGCATTTGTCTTTGCTACAGACTGGCAACAAAATAGTGATGAGAACTCCAAATGAGACATTTGCATGCAGATTTCCACTGGAGGAGGAACATCAAGGTCTCTTGAGAATATCAGCAGGACTTACCTATCGGTGATGTCTTCAGTGTTTGCCTTTAGCAAGCTCCCCGTCCCCAAACTTGCTTCACCTTTATGGATTTGAAAGCACTTCTTGCACCACTGAAGTGCAACTAATTCCAGAATGTTGGGGAAAGGGACATCTATACTGAAGCGTAAAGCTACCTAATCAAAGATTGAGGAGCAGAAGATGAACAGTGGCTGTATTAAGCTGAAACCAGGAGGAATCTATTTACCTAAGCTGGCAGTTGTCCAGGATTTGGGCTTCTTTCATTTCATAGAGTTGACCAAATGACTCTATTTGTGTAGCTTCATGTATGCAAAAGTCAATGTAAGTGATGTCTAATGGTTTCTTGTTTTACCATGTGTGTCCTGAAAGACTTAACCAGAAATTTGAATCCCAGATATGAAGAGGAGGTTGAGAGAACATAGTACTGATAGCACTGTAAGGATTCCTGGACTAGTATGGCAGAACATCACAACCAGCTTTGAATGTTTTTACTTGAAGGTAGCAGCAGCATATTCCAGAACACCAAGGCAGGACATTTTAGACAACATTTTGTTTCCTTTAAAAAAACCAAACAAACTAACTCAAACAAAAACACACACACACGCAAACCAGCTGAGCAACCAAATGGAGGAAAGCAACACGGGCCAGTCTGTAAAAAGCATCATCTCAGGCTTTTTATTTGAGGAATCCCTGGATAAGGCTCAGTGAAGAGAGTTTAGTCTGAACTAATTGCTACTCTTGAGGGGCAGAGTCTGATTAAAGAGACACTGCATGAGGCAGAGCACACTAGGGACTAACTCTCTTCCTGCTCTCCACCCCTGCAGACAGCACCGAGGTGGAGTGCAGCCCAAGCTCTGAATCCACAGATCAGAGGAAGCTCATGGAGGAGCTGCAGAACCGCTACCGGCAGATGGAAGAGCGCATCACCTGCCCTATTTGCATCGATGACCAAATCAAACTGGTCTTCCAGTGTGGACACGGCTCTTGCCCAGACTGCAGCACAGCCCTTACTGTCTGCCCAATCTGCCGGCAGGCTATCCGGGAGAGGATTCAGATCTTTGTCTAAGGATATGCTTGTTTCCCTTCCCATTCCCGCCTCCCTCCTTTACTTCCTTTTTGTTTGCATTTTAGATGAGAAGCGCTAGTCAGGCTGATGTGTTTGGCTACCTGCAAAGCCATCCTGAAAGAGAGGGAAGCAAATAACTGATGTGATTTGGGTGGAGGTGGAGGGAGTCCCCTCTACTTACAGTGTCGTAAGGCCAAGGAGCGGTGCTTGAGGGCAGGCAGCCCCCTCACGCTGTGCTGCTGATCCATCAGAAAGACCTGAAGTAAAGAACACTGACCTGTCTGCTGAAGGCAGAAGAGACTTTCAGACCAGAGGCGAATAGACTTCCATAGGCAGACGTTTTCAGCGGCATCCAACTCCAGTGACTGCGTCATGTCTAGTGCCCTGCAGTGTCAGATTTGCAGCCTTGCGCTGCTCTGAAAGGAGATGCTGTAGGAGGATATACCTTGTACCTTGGCAGGCAATGGCAAAGCATATGCTTGCACTTCACGTGAGGAGATACCAGAGGAGGTCGGTTATGGCGTCAGTTCTCCCAGATGCCTGACAGTGGTAGGGAGGAAATGTCCTAAGACAGCATGCTCTCTGAACTAGTACTTACGGGCTCCACAAGAACTTGGACTGACAGAGGCAAATCTGGATGTAACGAGATCCTAAAGACAGAGTGTGTGCCTTAGAGATAAAGTAGTGAACACTGATTGGAGAAAATATGTTGTTACAACAGATATTTCTAACCTCTAAGTGACACTCTTCTTCCATTATTATTTTTTTTTGGCACAACCGTGTGTTCAGAGACTCCTGAGCTTTCTATCCATAATGCCAAAGGCAGGTGTTAAATACTCCAATCAAAGTGTAAAGAAAATAAATAGTAATAATTAAGACATGAGAAAAAGGGATTTCATTTTTGTTTCTTTGTTTTGCAGAAAAACTTAATAAAATAAAATATATATTTTCCTGAGCATTAAAATGAATGTACAAACAGTAGCTGAAACATGGATCCAGCTGTATTGTGTTTTCCAACTGTCCGACTGAAGAATATTATCCACTGAGTCCATCTTGTAAAATAACTGTTGGTGGAAGTGGCAACCTGTGGGGCTAGTGTGCCCTGGGTGTGTGTATGTATACATACGTGTTTGCGTGTGTGGTGTAGATCTTTAATGACACAATTATACACAAGCAGACTGTTTGTTACATATTGCAAGCAATATCTAAAACAAACAAAAATATTGTGTTCCTCTACTATCTTTGTTCATTAGCAAAGAGATGGCAAATCTTTTAGAGAAATTTTTAACTTTGTGGACTATGTGGTAGTTAGAGGAATATTTATTTCTTCTTCATAATCCCTTGGTGTTGTGAGAAAGTCATACGTCACAACCTCTGACTCCTATAGATAATCTTTGTCAAAATACTCACTTGAGGCTGTTACAGTTTCAGTGGATTTTTTTGGGCTATGAAAATGGATCAGATTTAACCCCTAAATTGTTCGGTTGCGTTAGATTTAACACCCAGATAACCTAAAGCTGAATTTCTGAATCAGCTTTGGTAAAAATCAGAGGTGCAGATACTCATTTACTTATTTCCTAGAAGTTCATGTTACTGTAAATTCCTTTGGAATAAACCAGACGTTTCCCTAAAACTTTTGCTGTATTGTGGTAGGGCAACAACAGAAAAGTACTGTGCAAAGGCTGTTTTCAAAAAGTACAAGACTGAGCCATCTTTATAATGTAAGAGCTGCTTTAACCACTATTTGGTGCAAGTGAATAATTTTCCAGACTATGTATTACCCCAGCCGCATGCTGAGCGTTTTTTGAAATACAGTTCTTTCACAAGCCTCTACATCAAATCCAAAAGCAGTTCACTAAAGGTAAAACTGGTTGATACTTCATCATGTGTGTTAAATGTATGTGTGTGCTGGCACTTGGGGAAGAGGGGACAGAGGTGGCAAACTGTTCAATATCTGCTGCGTTACTCTCATCTCTTACGCCTAAGGTGTCAGTTTATTCAGGGAAAAACAACAGGGAGCATCTGCTTCATTTTTTTAATAATGTCTTTGGGTACTAAATGAAGAGAGGCTTCCAAGTGATTATTCTTCCTAAAGGAGAAAAATTGTAGGAAGACTGCAGCCTTCAACTTCCAAGCTGTGCAGCTTGTTGCAGAAAATGGAGATTCCTCCCCCCGCCCCAGCTAAT
>NW_008824934.1:644477-685844 GCF_000699105.1 Pygoscelis adeliae | reverse complement strand
ATTTTATGTTTTGATTTTTTAAAATGCAAGTTCTATTTCAAGATCTCCTGATCTTGTTTTCATGTCTGAAATTCATTGTACGGCCAAATTGGAGATGGAATTTTGCACAGCATAATATACCGGCTTAAGAACTACAGAAACGGTTTGTAACCCTAGCATTCAGGGTGGGAGTATATTCTTTCATTTCCCTCTTCCTGCTGTGATTGCTTTCGAGGAGCAAGAGTTGAGCTGTTAAGCACCATTTTGACCCTTTCATTTTCCTAGTAAGAAGAAGGGAATTGCTGCACCACAACAAAGAAGCAAGATGTCAGTGGAGCCACAGGAACAAGAGATAACAGAAGGCAAGCAGATGCCCGTATGTGCCAGGTACGTTTTTGGCAAGCTTTGCCCCCCGTGACAGGCTCAGCTCCATGGGAGTCAGGCTTTGGAGAAGTGAAGAAGGTTCTGCTGTTTTATCTTTCCTGATAAGCCTGCTTACGCGGAGGGCCAGGATCAGAGTGTGGCTTGCGGCCGATTGAGTGCCACGCTGGGTGAAATGGTTAGCTTTGCGTCCTTGCTAGTTCATCTAGTTCATGTGTAATCTGGCCTGTACTCTCAGCCTGCAAAATAGTTTCTCTGCTCCCATCCAGGCTCGAATGTGAAGTATGAGAAGAAAAAGATAACTGTAGTAAGCAGGAAAAGAGCCAAGAGCCTGGCCTGAGATTAGGAGCTGCGTTAAATTTAGCTAGAGATTATGGGAGAGGGAAGGAGGGGACAAGGTGGGGGAGGATGTTCCTCCCCTTTCTCCTTTTGCTACCGGTTTGTATTCTTGCTGGTTATAGGAACGGCAAGGGGCTGGAGAGAGGCAAGGAGATGTCAGAGCAGTAGGCAAATGCTCCTTTAAAGACGAAAGACAAATATTGTCATTAGTTAATTAGTGTGGGTAGTGAGTAGCTTTCTGCTTGATGTTTATAACCAGTTGGTCTCCCACAAATGAGGCTGACAGGTCTTCCGTAAATGAGCTCCTGAAATGCAGCTCTGTACCTTGCAGCGATATACAGCAATGGTTTTGAAAGGGAAAGATCTTGCTGAGTTTTTCTGGTGTAAGACTTTAAATATAAGACGGCAGCTCATCGCATACTTGGAAACAGGGTTTCTAAAGCACTTCCTTTGGAAATGTGGCCAAAACTCCACGTTTTACAGGCAGCATGAGACTGAGGGAGTAGAGAGAGGGAGATAGCTTGTCAAAAGGCAGAGTCAGGAAAAGAACCCCTCTCTCCTTTGATTATGTTCCCACTAGTCTATGATGCTCCCAGGATTTCAGGAGGATTGGTCCATCCACAAATGGATTACAGATTATTAATACAGCCCGCTAAAGAGCAACAACAAAAATATCCCTGCCCAGGGAAGCAATTCTTATTCCGTTATGGACACACTTTATTATCTGTATATTGATAACAATTTCTCCCTCATTTCATTCCTGAAATTCTACTTGCTACGTGGCCATGACTGGACTGCTGAGCTTCTGGCTAGGGTCAAGACCATGGCTCTTTGGTAACACAAGGTCAGGCCAGTACAGGCACTTCTGTGAGCTGCAGCTCCAAATTGACAGTTAAGCAAAATATTCCATTTTCTTTGCCAGCTGGAGCGAGCCCTTGTTTTCAGCTCATTTGCTATTCAGCAGACCGTGGATTTTTCTAGGAACATCAGCAGATGCTGATCACGAGGGGCTGCACGATAGAAAGTGGGAGAATGTCTGGGGACTAAAGAACATTCTTATTCTCCCCCTCCCGGGGGAATGTTGCTCCCTGCTACAGCAGATACAATCCTTTTTAGTCCATGACCCACTGAAAAAGTACAAGTTTTAACTGCCGTTCCCACAGGAACCATGCAAGAATGTTGGGTTGGGTTTTTTTTTTTCCCCCCAAGTTGTGAGACGAAGGGATAAATATGCAAGTGCTTTTTAAAATAAGAGCTATATGAGGATTTGCTAATTCTTTTCACATGGGCCACCAAGGAGCCAATATGTGGTAAATCACATTCAGCTGTGTGCGCTCCCCCTCCCCTGCCTGTGGCCTGGACTTGGACTGGTGCCCTAGAGATGAAACGCTGATGCTCGTGCCTTGAGCCATCAGACACGATCAGATGTTAGGTCCTTCTTCTTTCCCTCTCTTCCCCGCCTCCACGTAGAACTCCCAGCTCACGACAGGGGAAGCTAATGGGAGCACTTTGTTCTAATGCTGAATAATGTGCACTTAATCCATGAATAAATAAGAGGTTTAATGAGAGGTGGGATTAGTTTTGGATAGTCGGACATCTGCAGTTCTAGCACTAATGGTTGTTCTCTGTGTAGCGCCTCTTAGCGTGACTGGGTATGTCGGAATATATTGTTCTTGCGTCATCTTGGGGACTTGAATGAAGCGGTGCCAGTGTGATTCCTGGCCTGCTGCACCAGGGCTAACTTTCCTCTTAAACGTGGCAAATGTAGCAGAGAGAACCATTTAGAAATAGTGCTGAAAGTAACATTTAATGTTAACAATGCTGAATAAAGGGGAGGAGAGAAATGCTAAGAATAATCCATGGAAGTGAGAAAGTCTTTATTTTTGAACTAAAACTTGCCCTTGGGAATGTAGCCGTATGTTGTGCCTTATACGGCAGCCCCACTTTAAACATTTCAGCAATTAAGATTGAAAAGAGCAAAGCAAGACTGAGGTGATTTAACGAAGAAAATGTGTTGTGCAAATGATCCAATCCTTTATGTTCTCCATAGTCTCTAGATGACCATTGTAGGTTTTATGCAACGTTCACTCCCTTCTGACAGCTGTTTAGAGCCTGCTTTTTCATGTGACGTTTATTGCACAGAGAGGTCTCAGGGTATGCATCCCTGACTGTTTGCTCAGAAAATCCCAGCTCCCTACAAACGATATCCAGGTCCTGGTCACTGCTGCTAACAGCACGAAGACAAAGCAAAGTCAGTTCTGTCGTCCTTTCCTATTCCCCATTACACCACATGGATTCCCTCAAAGTGTAATGTGTTCCATTGCTTTTAGACACTGTGCAGAAACCAAAGCCAGGAATGTTTTTCTGTCCAAATATAGGCAGGATGACAGTTCTCGCCTGTATTCCAAACCAAATATCCGCACTTGAGAACCTGAGACCTCTAAAATTCAGCAGAACTCCGAAGTCACAGCAGCAGTTCTCTGCACTTGTGTAAAAGCAGTCCTTTCAGGGGCTCAGGCTGCCTGATAAAGCATGGAGAATATTTTCAGCTATTGGAAAAGACAGGGATACAACTTTAGAGTTCTGACTAACTTCTTGCCCTTGGCACAGAGCAACGCTGGCTCTCAGAAGGGAGTCTGGGGAGCTGTCTGAAGCGTCTGAAAGAGGCTTAAATTCTGACAAGTGCTGTAGATTTGAGGCCACTGATGGCTGCGTCTGAGAGTCCTTTAAGCACAAGTATCTCTTGGGAAAGCCATGATATTCTTAACCCGGGGCAGGGAACAGGGATGAAATGTCAACATGCAACAGATGTGCACTCTGGTCCTACTAATACTTAAAATATCTACAGAAGAGAGCTGTGCTTGAAATTTAACAACCACAGTATTAACAAACTAAGTATAAACCTGAAATTTTGCTTTTTACCAGCAGCGGCACTGAGGATTCTGGCCAGAGCTTGTGCACCAAAGAATCCAGATGCACAGTGACTTTATCAGAAGCATTGTTAGTGTGCGCAGCGTTAAGTTCATGTGTCTCCCTTAGCTCCACAAGTTGCATCTGTAAGTTCCGAATACCTCAGCATAAGAGCTTTCCTCATCTGACTCGCATCGCCATAATAAATGAGATTTGTCTTGGCCTTACTACTGAGCTGGTTTCTGAGCAAATATTTGGCTTAAATTTTAAAAGTTTGGAAAGCATTCTGCAGCCAGTGGTTTGGTAAAGTTGGATGCACAGGCAGTGAATTTCTATGTGGATGGGCACAGTGCATTCCCAGCATATGGGGGGAAAGCGAGCTACGTGCTTTCCAAGAAACCCTGCTTTCTCACTTCTGATCCATCAGGGTATAACCTGCTTGCTACCTTGACAGGGAAGCAGGATCCTAAATGTCACAGAGGTCATGAATCATCTCTGCAGCTAAAGATTCCCATTCACCCACCACATGTGGCGCAAGAACACAAATGGCTAATATACAGTATAGTCTCTTTCCCCGTTCGGAATACTTCAGTAACTCATGGAAAAGGGCTTGGCTGTTCTAACCTTTAGTAGCTGCGTGAATAAGTATTAGGAAACAATGAGGTCCTCAAGAATGCACTTTTTCTAAAGCTCTAGATACTACCTTTTTTGTGGTGGGGGGTCCGAGCTGAGATGTATTTTACAAAAGTGTTTACTTTCTTTGCATTGGGACAAAAGAAATTCTTCATTTCCTCAGGCTATGTGGTTGTGTGAGTTCTCAATCTGTGCTTTAAAACTCAGGTTCATGTAGCCATCTTCAGAAACAGTAAGGCACTAACTGGGTGCTTGGAAGATTTCAGGTTCCTGCTCTGCAAGATTCCATGCTTGACCTCAGGCAAGTCTTTTCTCCTGCACAGTATGGTCTTAACCTGTAAGGTGCAGATAATAGCACTACCTTCCTACCTTCAAGACTGATGTGAGATTAAATGATCTGAGAGACTGTGAGATGCTCAGATACTCTGGCAAGTGGAGAGAGCATATGTAACAGTGCATAAGTTAAAATCTTTCTCAAACACTGCTGACTCTTACGAGCCGTATGAAAGGTGGATGCACTTAACGCTGTTACGCAGTTCCATGACTGAAACTCAGTGTTCTTCCAGCACTGTTTGCGAGCAGTATTTTTCTTTTGAGCCAGTACTGCTTTACTGGAGAAGAGCTCTTGGCTGAAGTTTTTGAGCCCCATTCCAAGGCAGGTTTTTACTTCAAGACTCCCTTCTCAATCAGTCTTTCTGCAGATGTGTTCTCATCTCCACACTCTGACAGAAACTTGTTCAGGGGACTTGAGGTACTGATAAGTTACCAGTTTCTCACTTCATACTGTGGTCTACAGCTTAAACCACAAATGGAGGTGCATTTGCACCACTCTCTGGAGCTCCGAACAAAGCACTTTTTCAGAGTGCTCACGCACAGGCATGTTTCATTCTGCCAACTGCGCTACTGAGAAAAGAGGTGTAACTGTCCCTAGAAAGTTGCAGCTAACAGCTGAGATGAGCCAACATCTCTGACTGCTGCAGCTGACTGCTTTGGTCCACAGGAGTTCAAGCCTGGTACCCTTGTTTTCTGCTCTTTCTCGTCCTCCTAGTTCCAGCTTTCCTTTGTAATTCTATCCATAACTTCCTTCCATGTTACTCCATATTCTGTCCTTCTGGTATCTGAACAACTGCTGCACTTTGTCTACTCTCTGCAGAAAGCATGTTTTTTTCTCCAGGGGGGAGCTTGGTGAAAATTAAAAAAGAAAATTTTCATGAAATTGTACAGACTCATTGGTCATATTTATTCTGAGTTGTTTAAAAGCTCCCGGCCAGCTTTAGTCTGAAAATACATAAAACTTATAAAATGTTGCAGGCTTGATTATGAACTAGGGAAAAAAAAATTCAAATGAAACAATTTTTTGTTATTAAAAGTGCAAGAAGTTTCCGAAACCTTTCAAATGCTTCAGATATTCCTTAGGAATGTTTTATACTGGCTGGCAACAGAACTACCCCCTCCCTGCCATTTGCCTGTGAAGCTAGGAGATTGCACAGTTCCTTTTCCTCCGCCTGGTCAGAACTGTTTAGCTAAGGACATCCCACCTCACTCAGGAGCGCTGAGTATCCAGCGCTTAGTGACCAGACAGAAAAGTGCAGCTATTTCTGAAAACCTGAGAATTTCTGAGTAAGCTTTTTAAAAAAGTCCTGAGTTGACTTCATGTCTGCAGCCTGGAGATGCCTTAAAGAACCTAACAGCTTAAGGCAAACCGACCACTTCTCCAAGTCAGTCTTTCTGATGTGCTCAAGCTGAGGTACCCAAAATCAGTACGATTGTGAAAATGCTTGCCTTTCTAGCATGATAACCCCTTACTGGCTAGCTCCCAAGTACACAAGAAATTTGCAGGTCACTTGCCAAGTTTCATGGAAGAGGGAGTTGATGTTTACTTTTATCTGAGTTTGTAAACTCCCTGACCAGAATTTCCTAAGCAGAGAAGCCCTGCCTGCTCTCTCACAGCATCTCATTTTTCATTCTGCTCCTGAAGACAGCCCCTGACAAATGACAGCTCTTCTAACGTTAAGCATCCCTAATGAAACATTCCGAGGGCATGATGCTGGCTTCTGGATTCCCTTTTTCTGCCCCCTCCCCCAATTTTTTCATTACATAAAGCTGACAACTGCAGATTTGTCCTCTGCTGATTATACAGTCAGTTAAAGAAAAGAGTTCATGTCCATCCCAGCTTGTTTCACTTTGCTGCTTTTCCTCCGCCAGCCCAACTTTCAGCTGCAGTAATATGATACACTTGGCAGAGGCTAAGAGAATCTTTGGCACATTGGAAAGAGGCTTAATGTAAAGTCTACATTTTTTTTTATTTTTTTAGGGCTTTTTGAAACTAGTGATTCTGCACAACTTTGGCAGTAACTGCAAGGCTACTCACAAATGCTCCAAATGCAACTGTGAGCAAAAGGATTACCAATGCATTCTGTGAAGAGAATGTCTTAGTATCTGTCGCATCTCACTCTGAAAAGTATTAAAGAACGACATGGATCAAGTAGAACAACTTTCTGCAGACAGAAGGAAGAGCTTCCTCTCAGTTGACAAGAAAAAGAGCAATGGCTGTAGAACCATTGTGGGATTTTTATGTGTATTCCCTGTGGTGGCTTTGCTGGCTATTGTGGGAGATCCAGCTGGAGCTGCAGTTCAGAAAAGTCAGGTAGGGGAAAGGATCTAATTCTCAAATGCTTGAAAGGGGAGCGGGGACATCCAATATATGTGTATGTGTATTCTTTTTAGAAGATGGATAAATTCAGGAAGCAATCTAAACAATATGTAAATAACTGTTAAGGAAACAAGATCTGTTTATGGCTGTTTGAATCCCTTTTTGCAAAGGATCCTAAAAGCTAATTATGCATCCAAGTAGAATCAGATTATTAGAGATGTGTATGCAGCTTGCAGACAACCAGTGAATGCACAAAAGATTTGGGTTGTTTTTCCCTCAGAGCTTTGGCTGTTCTTCTGAGTACCTCTGCTTCCCCAGCCTAGTATGATGCAGCATGCATATATTCTGATTTCCGTAGCAGCTGACCTTTCCTAGGAACTCCAGAGGCAGGGCTCATGGTGTGTAAGATCTAAACTGGGAGTTAATGCTGGACCTACAGAAACTATTAGCTGATATTAACTCTTTTTCAAGGTCCGTCCGTTAGCAAGATACGCTGGGACAGACTGGTCAGGGGGAACTGTAGGAAGGCTCTGGCACTCTCAGAAGCTGGTCTTAATTTTTGCTTTCAGCTTAATTTTAGCTTTTAATTTTATTAAAAAAAAAAAAAAAATCTTCTCTAAGTGCTTACATCTGCTCCTGCTGTTTGTGTTTATGAAGATCCAGGCAATAGCACCCCTTGTTTACATCACATGCTCAGGGCTCTTATTAATTGATGCTAAGCCGTAGAGTTACGTTACTGTGTAGTTTATGAAAGGGGAACTGCATGACTAGGAGAGAGAGAGGGGAATGAATTACATTCATTACAACTCAGTGAAGTAAATTAATGGAGGTCTGACTGCACAGGGCAAATAATGTAGAGCAGGGATGTTGACCAGTGTCTGCCTTTATATATGTTGGTGTCTATTGCAGTTGTTGAGAGAGGGAGTTGAAGCACCTCTCCTTCTAGCACCTCCCAAGCTTTGTGAATGTTTGAGACCTTAACCCGCTGTCGAATGGGTTTCCTCCTGGGAGCGGCTGATGTCTTCTCCAGTTCTGAGTATTCCCATAGCCTTGGTTCTTTGGCATCCAGACAGATCCTTTGATCAAAACTATACTATGAAATTTTTAACTAGGTCATTCCATTTCTGTCAGAATCCTACATCTGAGTTACAGCATGTGTGTGGTACCCCACCCTTCCCAATTCACTTTGCAACACATTCTTAATTAAAAGCATCCTGTTGCACCAGTGGTAGGTAGAACAAAGACTAGAGTAGAACAGAGACTGAGCCGGATGTTTGAGCGAGAGAACTCAACCCTCTGCACCTTTCTTGATCTAGCGACTGGGTCAGATACAGGTTTCAGTGATCGCTGTTGGGCCTGAGTCACCCTTACTTTGTTTTGTATTTTGAGGATAAGTTCACTAGGGACACAGATTGATTTTTTTTTTTTTTCTTCTTTTTTTCCCCCTTGCTTGTTCAGCACTCATGGCCTCAGGGTTTTAAGCTCGATGGTCATAGAAAAGACAATAATTTTTCTCCCTTGGAGCTGCAGGAGTTTTCCTTGTAGAAGCAGCAGCCAGCAGGCTGTTTCTGACTATCTAATTTTCCTCTGCTGATACCCAAATGGGTTTAAAGAAAGAGCCTCAAGATTTCACCCTATGCTGGTATAATTTAATAGCCCGGTGGCAGAGGAGGCAGAATGGGCAGTGTCCATTACTCAGCCTGTGCAGCTTACAGCTCAGCGTGTTATCATCAACTGGAAATGGCACCAGTTGGGCTGTGAATTATAGAGGCTAGAAAGCAAATGCACTGCCTGTTCTGCTGGCTTTGCTAAGGAGCAGGAGCATCATATCGCAAAGATAGACAGCTACTGAAGAGCGTTAATACCTTACCTCATCCCATCATAAGCTGTCAGAGCCCGCAGACTGACTGAGAATTCACAGTACTAGCAATCCTGGGCTATTCCTGACTGATGCCAGAATGAATGTGTAATCAGCCCCAATACTGGCAAGGGATCGTAGAGAAAACAACAAAGGCAGAAAGGATTTGCCTAATTCTACCCTACTTGAAAGAACTGCAAAAAAAGGGAAAACATCTTATTATCCTGTAATTATGAGCTAATCTGCTCCAAGCTTCTCTTACAGCTCCAACAGATCATTGATACACAGGCTAGCTGATCCTCCACCTTGTCTGTGCGGCTCAAAAGGATGCAAAATTTTCCTTTCATATCAAGGGAAAATGGCATTCTCAGAGTAGAATCAGAGGTAAAAGCCACTGGAGGTGAAGGGAGAGGGACAACAGCCAGCGTACTCGCATCACATGTGCCTTGGTGAAGAAGGGGCTAGGCCTTGAGCTGAGCAAACCAAAAAGTATGAGTTCCTCAGCCAGATCCCTTAATACAGCAAACAAAGTGACAAAGGTTAAAAGGGAAACATGATCCTGCGTGTTCTTTCAAGAGCAAACTGGCATCTGAAGGCTCCCAGGAATGGGATCAAATACCCTGCCAAAAGCTTGCAGCGTAGAAGGCAAGGTATTAGTTAACATCTCTGTCTCATAGGTGACGTTCTATGGCCCTTGCGTTCCTTACATTCAAAGACACTGCTGATTTCAAATTGTGAGTCAGACCCATAGCTGAGCTGGAAGAAAGACTGTCCTTCTAGGAAAGAAAGATACTGAGATCAGAACAAGATAGAAGCTAGCCTGGCTCACAGACATGAGCAAAAGAGGCTGGTTTCCTGTTAGGATAGAGTTCCTCAGCCTTTTACCAGTCATGGAGAGGTGCTCGTGATTTGGGCAGTATCTGGCAGCTGTTGCTTCGAGCTTCTTGTCTTTTCTTGCCATTTGTTTGCTGTGAGACCAGGGATATGCTATTTTGATTCTCAGAGCCTCAGCTCTTCCATGAGTAAAATGAAGACAGCTCTTGCTTTCTGCAGAATGTGCTGTGAGGCTGAACAAACTCGTACTGGTGCAGCTTTTGTAACGTTGCCACTATACATATCGCTTAGTGTCTTGGTGCCTCTGCAGCAAAGATCGCCAAGAGATTTTCAGTGTCTTAGTCCTGAAAAAGGGAGGCAGAGCGGGTGGACTTCCAGAGAACCATGTTGGATCCCATTCTTTTACCTCCACTACGCAGGACTAAAAGGCTTTTATAGTTTGAGTCAGACCTGTCACCAAATTTGATGTCTTTTACTGTATGATGGCTTTAAATGCGCTCCAGGGTTTCCAGTGCTCCTATTTACTTTGAAGGCATTTCAGATCCACAACGCAGCTTTATAAAGAGCGCTCTGCACAAAGGGTTGCCTGTTTTACTCATTTGTCCGGTATTTCATTTCTTCTGTGGTGAGGCTGGAGAGCAATAGCAAAGTGAAAAGGAAATGAAAACTTTCCAGGAAGAGCTGCAGACTCACTGTGGCCAAAAGCCTACTGAGGCCTCATTTCTCCTCCATCTGTGCTGCACTCCGAGAGGAGAGCGGAGTGGCTGCAGTGCCCTATTCTGGAATTATGCAGCAGCTCAAGAGAGCCTACAGCACCGATCCTCTGTGACCCTGTGTTGAGGAGTGCTGCTCCCTTCCTTTCCTTGCATGTCTGATCTAAGACATGCTCCAAGAACTCCTCACAGTATAGCCCCTCTTTTGCTCCGTCTTGGTTTTGTTCAGCACACTCAGAGCAGGCGTACTTTGCAAAGCACTGACCAGCTGATGCACTAGTCTTGTCCCCTAGACACCCATAAAGGGGTACCGGTTGTGCTCCCCAGCCTCCAAATGTCCCATACCTGATAGTTTTCCTTTTACATTGTTCAATCCTGCAGTCTCTCCCATCTTTTCAACCTCCTGTTTTGTCTTTTAAGGAAGATGCTACATCACCTGGTCTTCATGGAGCGAGTGCCTCTGCTTTGCACAGTCCAGCCTTCCCACCTCGGCCTCCAGCACGGAGAAAACGATACACGATCACACCAGGGCACTTGAAATGGGACCACTTCAACTTGACATACAAGTACGGACTTGCATTAGGCCTAAGAGTTACACTGGGGTCTGAGTTTTTCCCACCATGAAAAACCTTTCCTTGTGAATATCGCTAATTTATTTGCTAGTGAGCGGATAGCTGCTAAAGCCACGCTAAAGTAGGAAGTATTTCTACAAATGCTACACCGCTCGCCTCAGCTGTGGATCATGTGAAGCATCGTCACTGCATTAGAAGCTAGTAGCACATATGGCTGCGTGCTGAGGCTACTTACAGAGAAACTAACTGTTCAGGGACAGATTCACGCTTCAGACAGATAGGCTTCGCAGAACTAGGGACTTCCCTCAGAAGGTAGTGAATTGAGTATTAACTCTGTCATGCTGGTATTTTTAAAAGAGCTCCGTATGAACCTAAATCATCACTGAGGGAAATTGTTGAAAGGTTCTGTGATTTCAGGAGGAGAGAGCTCTGTTAGTCCTGAGTGCTTTTAGGAATCTTTCTCCCTGTTGTCTTCGGGAAAGGATGCCAACTCTTAGATTACTAACAAATAAACAATAAAAAGCCCTTGGCAATTCTAGGGTGAGTGAATGTTAACCCTAATACTTTCAGACATTTCTGCCAAGGAAAGTGGCTGTCCAGATTACTGATTTCCAGCTGGGTTTACCACTGCTCAGAACCAGCAGCATTTCAGCAGTACCACACAGCCATAGGGTGGTCTGGTTTTGATACGATGGAGCTATGTAAATGTGCAATGCTAGTCCTGCTTTCAACAAGCAGGCTGCTCAGAGCCAAAGTTGATGGAGTCCTATGGATTTTCACACTGAACTTCTTCTCATTGCAGTCTGGCTCTACTGCTTGTGCTGGCATAAGGCAATGTCAATCCTGTTCGGTGTTCAGCCTTGGAGCAGCTCTCTTCCTTACTTTAGCAGTGGCTGAACAGCCCCTGAAACTGTCCAGTGCGATGAGCTGTGGTGGCAGCATCCTGAAAAGATGCTTTTTCTCTCTGGCAAAAATATTAATGGCATTGTTGAATGTTTTTCAGGTGACGTAGCGTGAGTTCACACAGAACAAGGTTCAGGGAATCCCCTTAGAAAGAGTTTTGTAAGATGAGCACTGGCAGGTAGAATCAGACTGTCACGGTAAACCTCAGACTAGCAGGAGTCCTGGAGGTTTGACTGAAGAAAGGCCTGTTGTTCACTCCTGGCTGAGAGTCTGCACCTTCCTGGGGACAAAGGAGCCAAATCAGTTTTTTTTCAATGTCTTATGTGATTACAAAGGTCCTTTTAATGTGGCTGCTACCTCCAGCCACTCCTGACTTTAAAGTACAGAGCAAGCCCCAAACCTGACCTCTGGAGAGAGCTGCAATCGCTGTTAAACCGCAGGGGCTGGAATGGCAGGTTACCTTGGATTTCAGAAAATGCTTGAAAATGGCCTCTGGCAGTAGCAATGTGTGTTGCAGCGTTTTCTTGGCATTGGGTTGAGGACATCGTTATGGAGCTGTGAGGGTCTCCCTCACACTCTAGCTGTGGAAAGCTGACGAGGCTGTGACTGTAATGGGTGGGAGAGTTTTCTGTCACCAACTAACAGGAAAGGAAAGCATTTTGAGCTATGTTTGCAGTGGGTTTGCCTGAGGCAGTGGAGGTAAGGAGGGCAAGTGGGGCGGGCAGAAGGACAGCAGCAGTTATGTCTGTCCGAGAGCTCTGTGCTAACCCCTTTCTTCTCCACAGAAGCAGGAAGGGGAGTATCTCAAGGTCACCAAATGCAGGCCGGGAAGATAATTTGCAAGGTGTGGCTGATGCTGCAGTTACCTCTGTTCTCTAGGTAGCTGTTACACCGTCAGTTACGCAGAGGTCTCGTCGTAACTCTCACTGGCCTTATTTGCTCCATGTGCGGTGGTGGTTGTTGCGTTGTTCCGTGGGTGATGCTGCAGTGCTGATCGGTACATGTTGACTTCCCGGTGGGCAGCAGGGGTTAGTTCTGCCTGTAAGCCCAGACAAAGAACGAGTGGGTGGCATGAACCTGACTCCTTCACACTGAGCAGAGAACATATATCTCCCTTTACGCTCATCCCAAACAGGCTAAGCTTCACGATAGTCTTAATTGTCCAGGTTTACGCTCGTTAACAGCCTGGCTTGATACGAAACCTTCTGCTCCCTTTAGGATGTGCTGGGACGAAGGGAGAACATAAACAGCATAGCTAAAATACAACCAGAGGGGATAGCAGAATATACACAACTTTTCCCAATTGCTACGCTTCAGGCAATTTCCTGAATGCAGATCTTCTTTTGGGACAAGGTAAGTTTCTAGGAGCCATCTGTACATTTCCATGGTTCTGCCATCCTGCACCAGTAGTTTTCTTACAGTTCAGCTGTATCTATACCTGTGGCCTAAGCAAGAACCTCTCTCGCATCTCTCTCCCAAGTGATTGAGATTTTTTCAAAGGAAATAACTCGTTTTACTATCAAACCTTTAATATCCTTTGGAACCCTCTTTCAAAAGTTCTGCCTAAGAGTATTATAATTCAGTGTGTGCACATACATCGTAGCCTAAGTGTTATGAACAGGAGTTACTAGTCTGCTGCTGAAATGCAGTTGTTTCCTCTTCCAGCAATGCTGCACAACAGACTGGGAGATGTTGGGATAAAAACGGTTTTCCAAGAGAACCTTGTCTAAAATGATGTGCTTGAGGAGGGACAAGAGCTGTAGTCCAGAACATGTGATTGCAAAGAATATCAGTAATATATTAGTCCCTGTAGGGGTTTTATTAAATATTCTTAATATCCAGTTCAAGCTACTCCTGTTTTGAACCTCTTAGAGTGAACGGAAAGACTTGTCTGATGCAGCCTTGAGAGCCTTCAGCTGATGTTTGAGAAGGGAACAGCATTATCCTGAAGTTGTTCTGTCTTCCTACAGAATCCTGTCCTTCCCAAGAAACCTTATAAACGCCAGGGACACACGCAAGGGACTGGCGGCTGCGTTCCGAATGTGGAGTGAAGTTTCACCATTCAGCTTCAGAGAAGTGCCACGCCACGTAGCTAGTGACTTGAAAATAGGTAAGACTGCACGGGCTCCTGCGCTGACAGGACACTGTTGCGTTTGTTAACTCCACAAGGGACTTGCAGAATTTCAGTATGTAAACCAGGAGTTCGGAGGCAGGAGACAGTCCTCCTTTGCTGTGTGGACTCAGCAGAGCCTCTTGGACAAGCACTGGGGCATCGTTTGCCTTTAGTTAGGTACAGAAACTACTTCCAGTTGCTCTAAAAAGATGTTAATATCATAGTTAACACTTTCTGTGAATCTTGCAGTCAGGAAGCTTTACGTATTTGACAAGAATTAACCCTCAAAATCTGCCACTGGGACAGGATTATCTCTGTTCCACAGATGGGGAAACTGAATATTGAAAGGTGAAATGACATATGCAAGGTCACACAGAGCCAAAGAGCAGGTGACGGATTCCAGCTTGTTTATGGTTTTAGTCTCCCTTCTGTTGATCCTGTTGAAGCACCATCTTTTCTCTGTCCTCTCTCCCCTCCCCTCCCCTCTGCCCCTGTATCACTATGCAGTAGTGACCTCCTGAGTTTCTCAGGCCTAGAAAAATGTTAGTGCTGAGGCGTTATCTGCTCAGTCTCAACTCCGGATGTAAATTCTTCCTGGGATTTATGGTCTGTGTGAAATAATTATTTCCTGTGCAGATGGCAGCAATATTGAGATTTACCATTGTTTCGCAACATGCTCTTCACTCTGGTGTTGCATGACGCTACTTACAGGCACATGATACGCCTTCCCAGGGGCCTGTCCTGCTGCCACATGTGAGCTCCAGGTGGCCCAGTTGCAGCGGACGGCAGGGTACACTGCGACGCTGTTGTGATGCTAGCAAAAAGACGGCGAGCAGCTATGACTCTAAGGCTATCTGTTCAGGTTTGAAATGGAACAATTACATCCTGGGGTCATCATCTCACTGTCTATCTTCTCTCCGAAAAAAAAAAAAAAAGTGTCCATGTGATGTTGCAAAGAGAGCTCAGCATTCCTTTCTGAAAACTAGACTCATTTGCGTCCATTGGAAACAGCTCTAAATCCAGGGTCATCACAGGGCTGAGTAGAGTTTGCATCACAGAGCCATCATTCTTGACAATCGCTTTGCGTTTATTTTTCCTTTTGTGGCTCTGTAGGTTGGAAAACATGTGGGATACCATAAGAGATTTTTTACTAAACCACAAGTTTATGGATGTCTGTGTCCTGGATGGGCTTACCCTGCTAGATACACTAAATCTGCTTCTTTTTTTACAGGCTTCTACTCTATCAATCACACAGACTGTCTGGAGTCTCTCATTCACCACTGCTTTGATGGAACAACAGGGGAACTTGCTCATGCCTTCTTCCCACCCAACGGGGAAATCCATTTTGATGACCATGAATACTGGATATTGGGAAATACACGGTTCAGCTGGAAAAAAGGTAACAAATCTTGGGGAGCACATAATTAACGCCTGTAGGATTTAGGCTTTAGTCCTTGTTCTGGGGTTTACCCAGTATGGGAAAGAGCCAACAGAAATGGTTGTGGTTTTCTGCAGTTTTGGAAGTTGTTGGCCTTGCTGTCATGTGACTGAACTGCATAAGGGACCATGTTGGGTGGCAGTGCCACCTCTTTCTGAATAGGTCAGTGGACTTGCTCGATAGTTCAGACACATATTCAATAATTATGTCTGGCTTCTGCCCAGGCAGGTGCATCTCTGAGAAGGGCCACGTTGTATTACTTCAACTTGCCAGCATGGCTGTTTACATTTTAGTTTTCCTGGGTCTGTAGTCATTTTTGGGTTTGTGGGCACCTAAAAATGTCTGCGTTACTTATAGCTTGGCGTTTTTTTCTTCTTGATTTTTTTTTTAAGCAATCTCAAAACTAAATTTAAATTAAAAGCAGATGGTCCCTGACTAACTAGCAAATTTGGTTCATATTATATAACCAACTCAGTACTTCTTTTGAAAATAAGGTATTTTGCTTTTCACCAAATAAAAAGAGAGGAGGGGAGATTTTAGGTGACATAGAGGGACTTCTATCCTTCTTGCTTTCCAAAGCGCAGCAACAGATAAGATCTAGGGACAAAGACCTAGGAGAGATGATCTTTAAAGCAAGAATGTCAGTGTGTATTAATTTATTATGCAAGTTATCAAGATAGGTGTCAGTAATAACACCTCTTGTGAGTCGTCCTTCAGTTAAAATCCACCTCTGCTGGAAGCAGGCTTCAGGGTGCTTCCGAGAAACTTGAGTTTGACCTATAGGCTACGGGAGATGCCGAGGTCAACTGGAGGCTCCTTCAGACTGGAATATTCCAGCTAGCAATCTCATTCCCGAACAGCCGTTTCCAGTTACAGCTCTGGGCTGTGGGAACAACGTTTGCAGGAAGCTGACGAGAGTAATTAAGTATTACACAGGGCACTTGCCTTCATTTCAAATATTGCTGTTTCAGAGCAGTCTTCCTGTAGTCTGGCAGAGTGGCTGTTTGAAATTAGAAGCATGTGGAAATAATTGGCTTGTCTACTTGCACCCAAGCAGCTACAGAGAAGATGAAATTTGGGCAACCTTTGATGAGACCATACTGTCCTTGTGCTAAAATATTTCCTCTGGTTTTACAGCAGGATTAGCAAATGTACTTCACCACACAATGCCAGCTGCTCTTCTGTTTCTCTTCCAGGTGTTTGGCTTACAGATCTGGTACACGTAGCCGCTCACGAAATAGGACATGCCTTAGGACTTATGCACTCCCTGAACCCCAATGCCCTCATGCACATCAACGCCACTTTGACTGGGAAAAAGACCATCTCTCAAGATGAAGTCTGGGGAATTCACAGACTTTACGGTAAGGAAGGCAGGGTTGTGCTCTGGGCTCCTCTGTATAAAGCGCATTTGCCTAAAGCATCAGTTGGATCCTGGCCCTCACAGTGTTAGACCCTCATCGTTTGGCAGCACTAGGCTGTAAGCCAGTGAGCAGTAGGCAGGAGGAATCTTATTCCTTCTTATGCGAAGTAGAGCTACAAGGAGGTGTAGCGTTGTCTGTTTCCAGCACTACTAGCTTCAAACTAGACAGGATAGACAGGAGGCTGGAAGTCTTACAGACTTCATGCTTCCACCTCTCCAGATGGCAGTTCTGAGTAAAGGTTTCAGAGGGGTCAGTCTACTCTGTCTGCAGACTGCTGCGAGCTGCCTCCGCAGAGGCATAGGCACTGTATGTGTTCTCATACCCCTAGCTCATTATGCCCCAGCCCAGCAACCAGCTCTGGGCATGGACGCTTTGAGCCTTTTGTACTGTGGCTTATACAAGAACAAAAGGGTAATTTTAGCCGTGGAGAGCCCTGACCTGCATTTGTACATGTGCAAGCATCAGGTGCACAAAGGGAAAGCTCACATGCAAAGGAAGGGGGAAGGCAAACAGCTGTTACTCTTTCGGATGGACTCAGATGTATTAATGCAACATGACAAAACTCTCTGCAAACCAAACAGGCTGTGGCAAGATTCTCTCAAGCTCTGACACATTTGCCTGCTACTCTTCAAACATTACCTAGTGTAGGGCTTAGAAATAGCAACTCTCTTGAATCACCGATGCTACTGCATGAACGTAGCTCAATATTTATCTAGCCCACTGCTCATATAATGATGGCACCCTGCTCTATTTATTGTACTCCTGTTTTAGATTCCTTCCTGTCTCAGCTCTACCCTTTGCATTGAACAATCTGATTTAAGTGAAATGTCAATTTGTTTCTCAGGAGCAGTCTACCCCAATCCCTCTAATGCCTTGTCTCCCTCTGTTTCAGGATGTAAAGACAGATTATTTATGTGCCCATCATGGGCACAAAAAGGTTTCTGCGAGAAACGCAGGAAGTTGATGAAAAAGCACTGTCCATCTACCTGTGACTTCTGCTACGGTATCTAACTTTTCTTCTGGGATTCTTGGTGGGGTTTGCACAGAGGGAGGAGGTAAAAGTTAAGCAGTGGTTGCTGCAGGGATAGGCAGGATCTTAATTCCACACTAAAGATCAGTGGATGCAAGTGACTAGCCCCATCCAGCTCTAATGAGAAGCAGAGCAGAGGTGGCCTCTTATACATTTGAGCCAAGATCAAGGCTTGGAAATAGGAAGCAGCTTTTATGTTTGAACATTTGTGGACTAGAACATTAAACTGTCCCACTCCTCTCTAGTTTAACTGAACTAATGATAGGGAGTTTCTGAAAACACAGCTGCTCCATGTGCCTCAGACTGCTTCCCTTTTGGACCCAGCTGAGGAAGCGAGGTGCTGATGTGTTAAATTCAGAGATAAGAGATGCAGTACAGTTCCTGATGCAGTGATGGGACATAAACAAGACAAATGACAACTCAAGCACAGCTGGACTTGAGCTGCTCTGCAGAAAAAGAGATAAAGTATGTTAATCTCTCTGTCTATCTAGTCTCTCAGTTTTATGAATCCAGATAGGGGACTAATGCAGGATCAGGTCAAGTTACTGCAGCTGTGGAACTAAGCTTCAGATAAATACTTACTGACCTTAAGAAGATGTGCCATATAACTAATACCTCTCTCTCTAGTAGAGAGGTATTTTTTTAGACCAGATTAATGCAAAGATGCAGTCAGATAACTACAAACCCATGTATTCTAGGGGACTGTTCATATACTGAACATATATATATGAAACGGGCAAGTGGTTTTTTATCCATCTCTGTCAGTTTACATGCCACAAAATTGTTATCTTTGCATATGAATAACATTACATGTCCATCCAAGGATTGCTCAGTAGGAGGCATTTTTAGATTAATACCTTTAAGGTTCCTTAGGTGGTAACATTATTCCATGAAAGTGTTTTGGAATGACTAAAGCTTGATAATGAGATATGCTAACTGTTGCCATTTCTTTCTCTCACCTCTGGTGGATAGAATTCCCATTTCCAACGGTCCCCCCTACTCTGCCCCCGCCAAGGACAAAAACCAAGACTGTTTCTGAAGGCAGGAACGTCACCTTCCGCTGTGGACAGAAGATAATTCATAAAAAAGGCAAAGTTTAGTAAGTGCTCTATCATTTATTCCAGTCCTTTAGGAGACACTGCAGCTTACATACCAATTATGGCATTAATGACAAAACAGCGTAAATAAGAATGCGGTTTATCTTCTGGAGCATGTCACTGTCTCACTTGGCACCCAGAGTAGAAAGAGGGGTGGCTGGCTAACTGAGAAGGGAGTGTGCAAATACTGTTCGTAGCATTGCAAACCATTTAGTCTGAAAGCAGAGCTATCAGAAATGAGCAAGCCGAGTTGAAAAAGGATAAAATCCAATTCACATATATAGCACAAAGATAATTCTTACCACCAAGTCAAATTCCCTGGCCCATATTTTGCAAAAAAACAGAGTCTTAAATTTACCCTTTCAATTAATAGTTTGTTAGCCCTTACTGATGTACAAGCATGTTATTTCTGGATGTATCTAGAACTGAGAGAGATATGCCCAAGTCCATGAGTTAGTTTTGGCTGAGGACCCAAATTCCCATCAACTTTCAATAAGATTCAAGCCCCTACATTACTCAGGATAGTGCCCTGAAATATATAGTAAAACTTAACCTTGTTTTGTTAAAGCCCCATCTGTGCTGTACACTTACTGAAGCAAAACTTACTAGGAGAAAGAAGAACCATTAACACATATTGCATTGTACTGGACATTTTGTAGTTTAATTTCTATTATTTTTCTTATGACAGCTGGTATAAAGATAAGGAGCTTCTGGAATACTCATATCCAGGTTACTTATCCTTAAATGAGGATCACATGAGCATCATTGCAAATGCAATTAATGAAGGAACTTACACTTGTATAGTAAAGAAAAAAGAAAGAATCTTGACTACTTATTCCTGGAGAATCAGACTGAAGCACTAACGAGGGCCCTGGAATGAGCACTTCAATTACTGCTAGTTCTGTTTCAAATTCAGAATGTTTCTTTGGCATTTTATATTTAATCTCCAGTAGTGCAACTGAACTTCTAAATCAGCTGCTTCCATACCTTGGGCAAAAGAGACTCTGAGACTTGATTACTGGAACGTAAGTTTTCCAAATTAGTTTTAGTGATAAAGAATTTATCAAGTATGTGCTGTACAGAGAATTAAAATTTTTTTTTTAAAAAAGCAAAGTGTCAGATTTTGCAGTTAAACGTTTATGTGGATCACTGCGGACTGCTGAAAAACAAGAACATAACTCTTCATCAAACAAATGGATGAACAGATTGATGGCTCAGCTATGTTGCAATAGAGGCAGAGGTATTGTGGAAGGAGAATGGCCAGTTATGCTCTGTAAGTGTTTTGCTGTTATTTTTTTAGATCCTGGTGCACAGAACTAGAAGAACTTATAAAAAAAGTGTTAAGACCTAATATTTTCCTTTTTCTTTTACTTATCTGGAAGAGGATGTAGGGTGACAACAAACCCCTTCTAATTATTCCATTCCACATTTTGACATGTTCAGTTCAAGTATCCACAGAACATCTTTTTTCCCCCCAGCCGCTTTCCTGCGGTTTGTATTTATTAACTCGTGTAATCTTATCCCAATATACTATTTACCTGCATCAGCAGCTCCTCATAACTTGTCCTTTAGGTGTCTGATCAATAAGCCTCTTGACTCCTTCAACAGAGATGAGGTAATTGCCATCACTGTCCTCCCCCAGTCACCCAAGTGATGAGGTAAATATGCCACATCCAACAGGAAAATAGCGTTAGTAGTGGTAGGCAAAGCCTAGCGCGCTCAAACTTATCTACAGCAGCGGAGCATTCATTTGCACAGTTAGGAATCCCTGACAGTCATTACATTTAGCAAGATCCTTATCCAGTGTTAAAACAGCCTACGTTGCTCCTTGCTTAGGTTCATCCTTTTTCAGTTGTCCTCTTAACCTCTTGAAACAAGTTTCTGCCTACTTAAAAGCACCAGCAAAACTGCAAAGCATCTCACGTACTGCGGCACAGGCCAGTCGCCTAGGAAGACCTCTGTATTAGAGCAGAAAGGCTCCATCAGCAAAATTCTCCTCTGTTCTAGGACAGCAAAAGAGCAAGGGAAAAGAAAGAAACTAATAATTACTGTTTGTCTGGTACAATTGCAATGACTATAATTTTACCGGCAGACATTTAGCATGAACTCTGCACATCTTCATTTAACAGACCGGAGCTGCACCATATGGATCTGAGCATCTCTTCTCGAGGCAGCTCTGTCTTTGGGATTTGGAGAAGAGAAACAAGGACAATGAGCTGATCATCGTAGTCTTCAGTAACTATCACAAGTCAACACTTCAGCTGCAAGAAGGCTTAATCTTTGGGTAGATCCAAAGTCCTTCATCTCACTTATCACTACAGCGTAACAGTGTCTTTTAAACATATCATTTATGATTACCGAGTTTCATACAATTTCTCTGAATACAGTTCCTTTACATTGCAGTAACCTACCGCTATCTCCGTAGCGCTCTCCAACTGTCTAATGCTTCTGGCAGGCAGTGTCCACACTGGAGTTTGGGGAATAAGTGCACAGGCAGGGTAAGCACTGATAGCTAAGGCTCTGCTTTGCCACAGATACCCTGTGAGATGTTGGCCACCGTCAGAAACTGGACGTTGACCCGAAGGCCAGTGGAAAAAGAAGGCAATGAAACAAGTTGCAAGCTTGGCCACCAGGCCACTACGCGGCTCTGCCATTCCGTCCGGTATGCCCACAACACGAACGGCATGGCACAGCACTCCAGTATGCAGATCTGCTCTATCTGCAATTTCAAGGCTATCTGGTCGCTCAACAGAATTGTCAGGAAACAAAACACTTGATTTTCTGTAAAGAAGCCAAGAAAAAAATTCAGCTCTCCCCATCCCCCTGCACAGGCACACTACATGACACAGCTTCCATTTGCTGAAAGGGAGATTTGCTGGTATGGAAAACAGTTCACAGATTTGGTGATATCCTCAAGGTAAGCAACAAAACTTACTTTCTCTTAGATTACAACTTGAATTTATAAAAATAAAAATAAACCAACAACAAAATAAGTACCTAAACTACAACAATCCTGTGATTCCACCACACACTCATGCATTGGAACTTCACACTGGCATCAGTTGTTTAAAAAGACCTAATTTCAATCTACTTGGATACTGTGATACTGTTCCTGGTGAAAGAGACCATAACTTTCCTCACCTTACCTGCCTTTGCAAAGCTTATGTATGATTAAAAGCAAACAACTCCCCATCAGTGTCAAAACTGTTTGCCCGTGTTGGAAAGAATGTCTTCTGACTGTACACGAAGCACCTGTCTAGAAAGTTAAATAGCAATGATCTTAGCTGGTGGTAAAGCGCAGTTAGCATTTCAGTATCATTATGCCCTTTCACTTCTCACATATTTATTTTGCATAAATAAATAAGCTTAGGATTCAGTTTTACCACCACAGTTAGCTGAGAGTACAGCACAGTATAAAACTTACTTAAAAATGCATCTTTGCATGGACAGTTAAGCTCAGGATCATAAAAGGCAAGCACTCTATGCAAAAATAGACAACGGAGACAAAATAAAAGCTGAGATGCAGTAACCGAACAATGTTGCGTTACACAGGGAGAGCTGATATTTCCCTTCTACTAAAAAAACCAAACCTGGAGTTAAACGTATCTCTCATAACCATATTAAATCTCCATTGCAATCCAGTATTAGGTTTTCTTTGTTTTACTAGAAGTATCCCAGCTTAGAGGAATAATCCTTTTTGTCAGGAACATGGATCTTCCAAGTGATGGCTGCAACAATGCCAAGGCAACTAGGAAGGAAATAATTCATGGAGTGCAAGATGCACAGCACAGCTTGAAATACAAAATATGCAATCATGTTCTAATCCTTTAGAGCTTAGTACAGGCCATGGCAAAATGGCTCTCCTTTCCTATTCTCTGTCGGATGTAACAAAAAAAAACCAACCCTGCCTTACCATGGGTTATTGATCTCCACCTATGAGGAATCTCGCTAAAATCATGCATACTTCAGTTACAAGACTAGCAATAGAACTGTTTCTCCTTCAGTACTAGGCAATCAATCAGGCCTAGAGAGAAAATAGTTCTGCATTCCTCCACAGGGAAAAAAGAAAAACCAACCCTACTGTTTTCAATATTTAACACAATGTTAGTACATCCCAATTCCAGTTCCAAGGCCTTTACCGAGAAAACCTCCTAAAATGCACTGAAATTGATGAAATGTTTATAATTTAAGTTAATCCTTGTACTGGACTGGTGCCCAGTTCTGACTGCATGAATACCCCAGTATTTTCCACATCTTCCTGCTCCCAGAAAAGAATGATAGCATTATAAATTAGAGACTCAGCAGGCTGTAATACTCCAACATGATTTCTCTGTCTTTCATCTCATGAGAAAGGACTGGAATATGGCATTGTACAATCAGTAAAGCTAAGCTCCCCTTTTTACAGAAAAAGGGCGCATTTAAAAGAACTTTCTATAGAAAATAAAGTTTCAAGTCTCCATAGTAAATCTTTTTGATTTATAAAACAATAGAGTACTTCTTCTGCACCAGTGCCATTGTAAATACATGTATACAACACATCAAACAGTGTTCAGCTCAGCAGTGCACCCAAAAATCTTGTCAGTGAGTATCGAGCCCAACCCAGCCTAGCTCTCTCCAAGGCACGCAACAGGAAAGAAACCTCAGAACTGTTATGGTTTTTTGCCCTAACTATATTCAGACACATACAATTTACTTAAAAAAAAAAAAAAAAAAAAAGTTGTTTACCCAGGCTGACAATATGCCGTAATAGTGTCAGCACAGATTTGGGGGCAGTGGGGGGGAATAAGTTTCCGCTCTAGAAGACTTAATGCTACCAACATCCAAGTTTGCTGCATGTGAAGAAATGAAATCCTTCACACTGTTAAACAATTAAAAATGTTTTTTAATTCTACAAATTTACAAGGAAAAAAAACAAAAACAAAACAAAACAAACCCAACGAAAAAACAAAAAATAAAACAGAAACTGTTCCGGGATTGTACTTCAAGTTTTCCTTTGTCAAATTTTGTAATGATCCTTGGCTTTTTAGGTTAATTCCAGTCCTCTAATGGAATGCAGCAGTTAGTTATACTCCACACCCAGCCAAGAGCCTTTGAATCTGTGATGACAGTTGACTTTTTCCCTGTGAAAAAAAACATCTAGTCCCCCTGACGTGAAGAACAGAACCGGGGCACGCAGAAATCCACTCACATGAACGGTTTTCTTCCCACCCCCACCCCCCTTTCATGTTGAGTTTAAAACTTGAGGCTGAAACCAGGTCCTGCAGCAGATGCTCCTTGATTTGTGGTGGTCAGATGAAAACCTGTGTCTTTCAGATCATCATCACCCTGTGAAAACCAATCACAATTCATTTATTAGGAAGTGTCTGTGCAGATGTATTTACCTCTCCAACACAAAAAGCTAAACAACAACAAAAAATAAATCTAAGTATCTCTAGGAGATGAGAAACAAATCTTTGATTTAGTGGCGTCATAGCTAAGGTCGATGCAGAGTGTCATTCATGATCTTTAAACATGCTATTTTAAAAGTTGTCTTTTCTAAAGGCACCTTAAGTGTATTCCTAGTTTGCATACCTACTTTGACTGCGCATACAAAAGATGAAAAAAGTTTGTGAACACACTGTGTAAATAAGCGTAAACTACACTTACTCAGCATCTAATGAAAGACACTCTGCATACCCTCCACGTCAGTTTTTATACCCTCAAAAATCAAGGCTGAACAAACTTTTAGGCTACTTCATCTGTTAAATTGGGCACAACAACCGTACAGTGCCATTTCACCTATGCTGAAACATGGAAATAGTAATAAGAAGTTGATACAATTAAGGCACCCGAGTGTACCATGCCGTACTTACAAGGGCATCTTTTTCAGCCAACTTTTTTTCAAAACGGGCAGCACAATCCCCACAGATAGAAAGAACACCAGCCTTGCCTTTTTTGAATTCTTCTCCAAATACTGGAAAAAGGAGACTGTTTCTATCCACAAGATATGCATAACTTACCAGGCTTTGGATTTTTTTCAAAAATAAATTTGCAGCTTTGAAAGCTTAGTAGAAAGTGTAAAACAATGCACACTTTCAAAAGAAAAATTGTTCTGCACTGTGATAAAACCAGGCATCATTTCTTTCTCAGATTATGCACTGAAATTATGATTCTGTGAATACAACAGTAATTGGACCTGCCCTTTGAGAAGGAACAGAGGGAAATCTGGACTTCTATAGTGTCTTTTGCATGCAAGTACAGGTGAGTCTTAGGATCCCAAGCCCCAGGCGGCTAACAAAATGCAGTCCACATGAACTTTTCCAAAATCAGGATTTGGACATGTCCGAGGACATCAGAAGTCTGTGTCAGTTGCCTTGATCTGCTATGCTTACCAACTGACTGTATCCAAGGCCTCCCTCGGGTGGTCGTGGGCTAGTGCCACGTTTTACCCTTTGTTGTTCACTTTTTGCTGGCCAGGTGGGAAACATGGAGGGGTCAATAGGAAGGGGAGTCTCTCGGAAATACTCATGCTTCAAACCGTCTTCGGCAGTGATTCTTCTGGCAGGGTAGTATGTCAAAAAGCTAAGAATAATTTAGGAAGACAAGGAAATAAGGAAGAAGAGAGACAAGGGCAGAAAGAAGAAAAATTTTAGCCCAAAAATTATCAATACTTCATTGATAGAATTTAGATTTTTCCGATTTTTAACAAAGAATTCTAATCGGTATGATCGCTGACATACGGGCGATCTAACATAGAAGCTAAGAATAATTTAGGAAGACAAGGAAATAAGGAAGAAGAGAGACAGGGGCAGACAGAAGAAAAATTTTAGCCCAAAAATTATCAATACTTCATTGATAGAATTTAGATTTAGATTTTTCTGATTTTTAACAAAGAATTCTACTAATGGGTATGATCGCTGACATATGGGCGACCTAACATAGCTAGCCGATTTTAAAAGCATGCTTTCTCCATGAACCTATAGTTAATGGAACTGCAGCTGGAACTACATATCAAAAGTAGCTTTTGTAGGGATCTGTTTACAGAGGTATAAATCGTTAGACACCTGAGAACCTATGGGTAGTCAGATATAGCTCAAAAGGGATCCAGGATGGTTCAGTTAAAATATTACAATATGCTGCTTTGCTTTTTAGAGAAGGCAACTGAGATTATGTTGATACACCACAAAATATTGTAATACAGTGTAACTTACTGTACAGCTTGTGGTTGATTACTTTAAACCTTTCGCAATACAGAAATATGTTTTACTGTACTATCCATTCTACCAAACAGTATTTGGCCCTGACTGTGTAAACGCTTATATATCCAAGATTTGTACACGTAATGAGTTCCACTGACTCATTCCCACATGAATACTATAGTGTTGTCATTCTTACCCGAAATAATGAAGACATAGCCCTGTCATAACCAAAGCAATTAAGAAGTAGGTGACACTGATGTGATATCCAGCTTTATTAAGACAAGTTATGCTTGGACCTTCTGAAAGGTTATCCAACTTCCAATATATTATTCACAACTTATTAAAAAACCTGGAGCAGCATAATTCTTAAAAATTGGAAAGACTGAAAATCTCCCCCTTTTTAAAAAAAAAAACAAAACACCTAATTTTTTTCAAATTTAATTTTTTTAAATAGAGACAAGTTCTAAGTAAGATCTGAAACTCAATCATTTCTACTACTTCACGTCATTAAGTTTAAAGGGAGTATTAGGGGAGGGAGGGGAACAAAAATCAAGCCATTGTCAACCTTCGAAAGAAAAATTAATTGGAATGCAATCAGAATGCACCAGTAGTTAGTTAAAAGGACTGCCAGAACATCAGACGTGACAGAACTCATGAACTTTGAAAGTCTAGGAAAAACACAAGATTGCTATTTTCCTAATTCTTTAATGAGATTTCTAGAATGTACTGCTTTTTTTCCTTTTTGCAATTGTAATATAATTGTTTTAACAAGATCTATCAGCAGACTGCATGATAGCTGACTCACCACATAATTAAACCCGACATCAATGAGCTAAAACTACTACTAAAACATTTTTCTATTCTTCTAGGATACAGGTGTGCAAGAATAATCTTGGACTGAGGTTTAACAGCAGGTGTTAAGAGCATGGTACACTGAATAAAGCTGTTGTGAGAGAGTGAGGAATAGCATTGCAAGGAATGTCACAGACAAACTTCAAATGCATCAGCATGTTTTGACAAGGTTAAATGCACCGAAATACCATGCTTCACTACAAGTCATTTTCCACCACTATCACAGCATGTGAACACATTTTCCCAAGGATACCCTAGAAGCTAGCACTTACTTGTTCATCAGATCAAACCCCTGATCAGAGAGGAGTGCTCCAAATCTCTTGCGTAGATTGTTGTAGGGATATTCTGTGAATGTCATCTTCTTTACTGCTGGCAGCTCATTGTAACCAGGCCAGATTTTTTCGCTTGGAGTACCCAGATCCTGTAAATTAAAGTATCTCCTTAATAAACTCATTCTAGAGTGCAACACTTCTGCTTATTCATTATGTAGCTATAGGAGTTGGTAAGTATCCAGAGAAAACAGACAAAACACAAATCATGATCTTAGCCTCCTATAAGCATTGTAAAACAAGAATCAGAGTAATGAGCCTTTTATTAAGGCTGAATCTCTGTCAAAGAGCATCAAGCACTTTTAATTTCTTACTACGCTAATGTACCTGCCTCTAAAACCAGTCAGTTAGAATCCAAAGTTGTTAAAAATGTTACCTTAAAAACTTTGTTAATCTGGTCAATTTCTGACTTCCCTGGAAACAGCGGTTTCTGCGTTAACAGCTCTCCAAATATACACCCTACCGACCACATGTCTATCGCCGTTGAATATTCCTGAAAAGAAGGAATAAATTATACCTTGTAAAATCAGTAAGATACTTTCACTGAGTTGTTTAGGGTTTTATTGTTGTTGTTTTTGGTTTGGAGTTTTGTTTGTTTGGTGTTTGTTTTCTTTAAAGATTCTACCACTCTGAACAGACCACATACAATCATTCCAACATCCAAGGCACAGGTCTCAACTGTATTTATTTAAAAGTTAAAAGTACTGTGAATTATGAGTAATACCCACATACACAAATATTTCAGGATGAAACATGAAAGTCTCCACAATGCTGCCTTTCTTTTTCACTCACAAACAGAGCATCACAACTAGCAAAGCTTTCTAACTTGTACTCTCTTTCACGGAGATCCTTAGTCCTTATTTTGCTACAAACAGCAATCTCAGGTTATGGGCACAAGACCTGGTCTCCATGGTACAGCTCTTCTCTTAAATGTAGCCACTTCTATTACAAAAACATCTTTCAAAGATAGCATAGGGCTCATTTTAACTTTTGCACCCCTTTTTTTTTGGTGGTAGCACAGTATTTATTTCTGCCATGGTTCTTGTCACTGAAGCCCTACAGAACCCTACTGATTTCATCCAGGTTTCAGTTATGAAACAGGTAATCAGTAGGGGAACGTTGCCAGAATATTGCCAGTACCTTGTTCTGCTCTCAGATGTCACAAATTTTAGACTAAGGTTAAAAAAAAAATAAAAAATCCAGCTGCCTGAGATGACAGTGACAGTTTGCACCAATCCAGGAGAAGCCCAGCAGCACTACCACATCAGCATTCTAAAGGAGGAAAAACTCAATCTGTCACCCACCCACCTTTTGTCTGTGGAAGATGGAACCTTTTTAGCTGTGTTATTAGGAAAAATAATACTGAAGATTCAGAATTTCCACCTCTAAATCAATATAAAGAATCAAGCATACTCATACTTTGTTCATAAATTATAAAATAAAGTTAGTCTGAAGAGTCATTCCTCTAGCAGCCAGAGGAACAAGGAGAAACATACCTTAGCTCCAAGCAACAACTCTGGAGCCCTGTACCAAAGCGTCACAACCACTGGCGTGTAGGGCTTCAGTGGAGATCCGTATTCTCGGGCTAGTCCAAAATCTCCAACCTAAATGAAAATTGGTAAAGTAGCAATATTTCCAACGTTGACCATACCATTTACTAACAGTGCCAATGTGTGGGCCACGCTGGCTATTGCATGGCTTCCAGCATTCAAAAATAGCCACGCAGAACACACTGTTTCTCATGGGCCTTCCTTGTCTTTTTCCACTGAAGGGAAAAAACATTTTTCCCTTCCTGAGGCCAACTAAGAGTGCCTGTTATTGATCACCTTGACAGAAAGCTTATACGGCAGGGGAAAAACAAAACCAAACAACAACAGATGCTGACTTCAACTTTGCAAGCAAGAAAAAAATTCAAAGTCCAGTTTTCCTGAGAAAGGGAAAGGCTTAGCAACAGTAACAGCTTAAGATGTAAATAATGGCTATATACAATTAGCATCTAAAATTTAGAAGTAAAAATTGAAATGTTATGTCCTGATCTTGTTAGTACTGCTTTTCTCTTAGATTTTTGTAAGAAGTCAGTGAAAGGATAGATTTTTAAAGTGTGCAACTTTTTTAAAGACTTTTTCTTTGTAAAGAGAATCTCCATCTCCACCAGTAACTGTACAGTTCAGCACTACTACAGAGATTTATATTCGTTATTAAGCCTCACAATCTCTCAAGTTGAAAGAGCAACCCCAGTTCAAATGCTATGATGCTGATATAGGAAAAGTAAATAACGCTGTCACACATATGGTATGCTGCATCACCGGGAAGAGAGCACTGTTCAGACTTCTAATCACGCTATAAAGAATTCAGCATTCACTAGACCATGTTTATCAGTTACATCCTAGCATAAATCTTACAGTTGCGGCAAGGCAGTCTCTTTAATAGCAAAGTTCACTCTTTCGCAACTGTGTGTTTTACAAGCCACACCTCTTAAAGGCTAAAGCAAAACATTCTATCCAGCTCTTCACATAGCTATAATGCAGTGTAATTCTGCAATGCAAGCTGTTCCGTAAGTGTGGTATATTTCATGTAATACTTACTTTTAAAATGCCCGAATGACTGAGCAACAGGTTGGAAGTTTTCAAGTCTCGGTGAAGTATCCAGTTGTCGTGAAGATGCTTGACTCCTCGCAGTAACTGAATCATCAAGGTTTTCACTTCACCTGAAATGATAAAAAGAAGCCAAATACGTTTAAGAGAAGAAATCTATCTTTAATTTTTTTTTGTTTGCAGAACAGGGAAGGGGGCAGAGGGAAGAAAGAGATGTCAAGTTAAAAGCACAGTATAGACTGCACCATATAACAAGAGCAATTAAACCCACAGAGCTGCCAACAAAGCAAAATTAATTTGGATAGCTGGAATGCATCCAAATAATACTCAGAAATTAATGCCTCTCAAAAACACAGCAAGTGGCCAAAATTAAAACCCAGTGTTCCTTTCCAGTTTAGCACAGGGGAAACTCCCTCAATTTCACATCTGAACCTCCACTTCACCCTAAGCATGCAAACTGGATTCATCAGCCAAATATCACCATGAGTATCAGCACTCCCAGCCTACGGTCCTATCTTAACTTGTATCAGTAAAATCAGGCTGAACAGAGAAAAAGCAATGAAGTCTTTGTTCCAAAGAACACTCATAGGACATTCCAAGGCAATACACGTCACCGTACAAAGCTAGTTCTCTGATGTCAGCACAGCCCAAAGACACTGAGGTTTGTGTTGGCCAGTTTTCAGAATTATAGGAGACTATGGCAAACAGTACCTGGTAGAAATGGTTGCTTCATTGTTTCCATCAGACTCTTGAGATCGTGTTCTACATAGTTCATTACAATATAGATTTTATCCATATTACTACCTACAACAATTTCCTAAAACACAGAAACAAATGATCAAAACAAGCACACACACAGTATTTAAAAAGCATGCAAAAATGAATTTTAGAAATTTACTGGCAAGAGGATAAACAGAGCCTGCCTTTGGTAAAATCCATAGAAAATTTATTTTTCTATGAAAAAAAAAACCCACCAAAAACATTTTTGCAAAACATCAGATTATGTAGAGACAAGCACTGTCTGTTTAGTTTTATGGGTAGTATATAACTGTTTACAGAAGCAAGCTCTGCTAGGAATGCTAACATTTTTATAAGGCATTTTAAAAGCCAAGAGGCAACATTTCAAGAACAAAAACACTTTTGAAATAGAAGATTGTGGTCTTACTCTGACAGTGACGATATTTAGATGTTGTGCTTTCAGAATAGTATTTATTTCTCTAAGAGAAGTAATGGGAAAGCCTTCTTTTTCCTTTTCCATTTTCAGTCGCTTCAGAGCCACAATTTCATCTGCAAAGAAACCAGTATTATTAACTGCAGACTTCCCATCACATCACTAATAAAATACACGTTAAGAGGTTCCCCAGTGTTCTGTCACTAATTTAATTTATTTGAATGAACAACATTACTCAAGACATTATGTTGAACCAAGAAGCAGAGTCAGACTCAGATTAGCAACATAAAAACAAAACCCCACCACCAAGAACAAAAGATTGCCAAGTTTAAAGAATAAAATCCAAAACAACAATCCAAAAGCTGCATCATGGATTTTAGTGTATTCCAATATAACTCAACTGGAAACAAACTGAAGAAAAAGTGTATTTAACCCTAAACTCCTCACCATAGTTAGGAAGATAAGACAGCGGACAGAAATGCCTCAAATGCAGTTTACCTCTGTTTAAAGACCCAACTTGAAACCAAGGTGCTACTCAAAACATTACTGAAGTGAATTATTTAAATACACCTGTTTTTTGCGTGATATTGTGGAGAATTATGGTTATGTCAGTCTCAGAGCGGGCCTCAAGACAGAGAAGGAAAAGAAAAATGAGCTCATGGTAGTTGTCCAGTAAAGAAGTGCACTCAGAAACCACTATGCCAGCTGTGTACTTCCACTCCCCAAAGGAGACCAAATGGTCATATTATTCTAAAATAAACAGAGGAACCAAGGCATCCAGAATTTAAACCTGTCACCAAAATCACAGCTTGTCAGTTGGAACCTGAGAATAACCCTAATTTCTGATGTTCCAAAGCAGACCTAGACATTCTTTTCACAAGCTCTCTTCACCATCTGCCAACTCTACTTAAAACTGTGGATATTTAATTTACTGTGCTACAGTTCCTCTTCAAAATGACCAGCTTGCTAGAAAGTAATGTATCACTAGTGATAGCAACGCTAGAGAGAAACTGAGTCAGAGCCAAAAGAACAGACTGTATCTTGCTGTGCATTATCTTTTTCCAGGAAAAAAGAAGCGCTGCACTAATACCACTATTTTTGTTAAACTATCAAAGCAAATATTTCTCTCACTTGAGAAATCACCATGGAAGAGGAACATATAAATGACTTAATGGTTGGCTCTTGCACCATTCATAGGAAATGCAATAATTTCTTCAAGACGCTTGCCAGTACAAACCAGATAAGAAAAGAGATTGAGTTTTAAAAATATAAATCCACTTGTATACACAAGAATTGTTTTTTTGAGACGGAGCTTAAAAAGAGTGAAATTTCTTTCTAAACAAAATACTGCAGTACATACTCACTGCACACCAACTGCTGCTTTATGAATCCTCTAATCGGTAGCTGTGCTTACAGTGACGCCTGGTGGAACGCTTCTATCAAATTTTGAAAACTTCCAACCTGGTAACTACAGCACATCTCAAGCCAGAAATAACTGTCTGTCGAGCCAGAAACTGAAATCGTGTTAATTGTTCTACACCATCATGGCTAATACAGAGATTACTTCTGAACTCAAAGAGCTGCAAGTGAAGACCTTATGTCAAAGTCCACATCCTATTAAAAAAGCATGGATTCTTCTTGATAAAGAAGTATTTTAGACAGATTTTGTTCATCAACAAAAACCGCAGAACTGTAATTTGCATACAACTGCAGCCCTAAATACCACGGAGATAATAACTGGAGACCACTTATACTAACCAGTCTTCTTGTCTTTTGCTCTGTACACTACACCGTATGTTCCTTCTTCAATCCTGTTCAAACACTGAAATTCCTCCACACTACGACATCCCTGAAAAAACAGACAGATGGACAACATTTACTCCTCCAGCATCTGGGGGAGGGTTTTGCTTGTTTTTTTTAAGAAGGCATAAGGTAAACTTCAGCAACTTCACAGGAATAATTAAAATTTACCAAGAGAATTCAACAATATGGCTACGCCATGTAAGAAAGGTATCTTTGGGGTTCATTTTTACTTGGGTCTCTAAAGGAATCCTGGACAGAGTCTGTGTTTTAGTAGATCAACTAAATTATTTCATTAACTCTTCAATCATTCACTTTTGCACAAAATAAACTGAAATTTCTGCCACAATGGCAAAGGAGGCAACTCAGCACCTTAGACTGATACCTTTCACATAGTTCAATTAATACAAATACGCTTTCTCTTTGCACTTCGCTGTTGGCTACAAAAAGAATAACCACCCATCAGTTTCTGTTCACGTTAACAGAACTCTTCTCTCACAATTATCTATTTTCAGATAGCAATACCAAGATATCAGAGTATCAAATGTATTATTACATTCTTATCTATATCTAGAAGAGTAATCTCATTTTTGCTCCATGCACATTTTTTCCTTGTCAAAAAAGAGACAGCGATATTTCACACAGAAATGTGTGTTTTGTGATGTTGAGTCAGCACGGCATATTCTGCCCATAAACTATCTCATGCACAAATATGTGTTTATGATGTTAACAAAGCAGCTAGGGAAGTCCATTTGCCTATGATATTCTCAAGCATCCTTTAAATGATCCTCTACCTGAAGCGCAGGAAGATACTTAGGAAGCTCTTGTTTCAATTCAATGGGGGAGGAAGCTGGTGAATCAGGAATATAGTCTCCTTCTGTCATCGCATTGGAATGAGGGGTACCCTCCCCTACTTCCTCCTCTTCTACTTCGCTTCCTGCTAAATCTCGGTCAAACCTCGACTCTGTAACTTTACAAGTCAGAATCAGTCGTGGAAAGAGGGAGCCGTTTGGAACAATTAAGTTCAGCTTTAGACAAATAAGGGTAATGAAACACCAATCACCATACATGAGATAGGTGTGCAACTGATGCAACTTAAGTTACTGCAACAATAAAGGTCAATGAGAAGCCTGATTTCTCCTCTTTGCAGAGATGGCGCTTTCAAGAACTCGTTTACAGTCACGTACATACAGTTTCCAGTGTTAAATACAGCATGTCAGAAAAATAAATCCCAGTACATCTCATTTTGATTGCAAAGCTTTTTTGATGAGAGGACAGGACAAGAGACCCAAAATGAAAAAGAAGGAAACATCAGCTCATTAGGCTAGGATCTGATTTCCTCATTAGGCTAGGATCTGATTTCCTCTAAACATAGACCTTGGAATAGATTTCAAGAAATTTCTGATTCTGACATGAGAATGGCCCCAAAATGCCAAACATACAATGCTTTAGAACGATAGCAAAACTGCAACAAGACATACATTTTAAACATTTTTAAATATATGTAGAAATAGATTTATTTGGCTGGAAAAATTGAGCCAAACACTTCTTTAAATATTCAGTATTTGCATTGTACCAACTGGGATGTGGTTTCCATTCTCCCGATCCTCCTCTTCACTCATTTCTTCCTCGCTCACCTCTTCTGCAAAACAGAATCAAGTGCAACTGAATAAACTCAGCACTTCCGTAGCTCCTTGTAAGGCAGATCACTATTGAAATGCTTTTCTAACTCGCCAGGCCTTCTTCAGCACCAGGTTAGTGACCTCGTACTTCTGGTTCACTTGAAAAGCAAATGCTTCCCCTAACTCAACAGAACTGCACCTTTCAGCTTCCAACAGGGAATACGATTCTTACCAATTATCTGGGAACTCAGGGATGGGGGCAGGTGAATAAATTAAGTCAGGAAACTTAGGAATATTTGCTTATTAACTGTAATTGATTTTAAAGAAAAATACCCAGCCATCAGAGCATGCTTTTGTGCCTCTTCTTTACTAATTAATGACAAGAAAGGCTGTAAGTAGACTTTTTTACTAAACCTTTTTTCATTATGTTCATTTATTTGTACTGGCATGAAAAAAAAATCTGAAATTTACGACTGAAAATAATTCAAAATGACAGAGGCATTTGTATTTCACCACCCCCCAAATAAGTGCAGAATTGTTCTCTACAGAATATTTGTTGTTACAAAATTATTTCAACTGTTAGCCTTACACCATTTAGGACGACAAAAATGGCTTTCAGTTTTCTAATCTGGCTTCTTAGACAAATAATTGGTATTACCTCTATATAAAAGGATAGAATATGACTTGTACTTGTTTTGTTTCTTTTTAGTTATCTTGACCTGTGAGGTCTCAGCCTATCCTAGACTAAGAGAAAAGGAAAATGTTCAAATAAAACAATACAGAATGAGAAACAAAGAAAATCATAACACACCATTCTAGGACCTGCTTTATGTTACTCACCAGCTGACTGCTCAGACACTTCCTCAGAATTGCTTCCCGTCTCCTCCTCCTCCTCCTCTTCCTCTCCCTCTTCCTCAGAACCTTCACTGCTAGACTCTTCCTCCTCTTCTTCCGAGCCCGATCCAGATTCTGTTCAGGAATAATCAAGCACATAACTAAGTAGGCACACACTCCAACAACAGTGTTTCCTCAACAGACAACTGTATAATTAATTACATCTACTAAATTGCATTTAATCACCTGACGAAGACTCTGCTGAGCTGGTTTTTCTCTCACTGTCACTGATGTCTTGCAAGTCTGAAAGAGGATCTCTCTCTTCTGGTTTCTCTTCTTTTACTGTTGAGATCATAAAAATTAAAAACAAGGTGCTGACTGAACGTCACTTCTACTTCTAAGTCTCTGAATACCCAGATAACCGCTTTACTTTCTCTGGCCGTTAAATTGCTGTTGAACATTCTGTATTGGAAATACAGAACACTAAAAAAAACCTCACACTCTGCTCAAAAGACAGACAGCTTTTCTGAATTGCAGTGGTGCAGGATCAACAGCCAAAAATGCGGAATATTGATCTTTTGTTTTTTAAACATGATATATGCCTAAGCCCCTCTAAATGTAATTAAAAAAAAAAAAGTAACATGGTAACAAGTATCACCACAACACAGTCTCACTAATGTGCGTACATACAGCGCTTACTATCAGTGCTTTAAATGTAATTGCAGTCCCTCTGGACCACCATGAAACAGCACGTGCGAATAACTGTTCATCAATTAGACAGTAACTTCAAAGGACTTGCTGCCTGCCTCCACCTGGAATTTCAGCTGATTACATTCTGCAATCAGCTTACTTGAAATAGTTACACTTATTTTTACAGCTATGCACATCAACAAAGCAGACACAGAGCTTTTCTTCTTTAACCAAAAGACACTTTTATGTCAATTTTGCAAGTTCTCTACTGACAGTCAGGACCTTCTAGGCATGGGAAGGACCATTTTCTGGCTTAGAAAACAAATTTCACCATCTAACCAGAATACTGCCTTAAGCATTTATTTTCTTCTGCAAGATGACAATATCAGTGATGCTTAAACTATACTGATCCCTGTACGGTAACTTTTTAAGGTAGCTTAGTTCCTAACAACAAATCCAACTGGAGCTAGTGTAAACAATCCCTTTTTAATCTGCAAGGGAATTAAACTACAAAATTTCAAAAATTCAGTCAGCTGCTTCTTTCATCATTGAACAAATTATCTCTGAAACTTTTTAAATTACTACTCCTCTACCACTAAAAAGGAAAGATTCGTTCAATTTGTCACTTGCACAATTACCTGCAGAAACAGCAATGCTTTAGAAAACAGTACATATGTATGTATTCATGAATATTCCAGAGTTATGCCACCATGGCTGAAGTGGACAATACTTTCAATAGAGTACCAGGGATATACGTTTACTACTAAAAATTAAACACTACCCCAGAACAGCTCCTCCTAGCCCCCGGGCAAAGACATTATAAAGTGGCAAATGCTACCTGGTTTCCTGCTATCTCCTTGCTCAAGCTTGTCTCTTTGCTGTCGTAATGGGCTGCGACTCCAGGGTCTCGTTTTTATTTTGTCTCCATATTCTTCCCTCACTGTTCTATGGTGTGCAGAAACTAGTGAAAACAAAACCGGAAGAAATTGTTACATCTCCCTGCCCTAATTAGGATACTGCTGTCTGCCACAACCACCTGCTTTGCATACTTTTCATTTTTCTTTACAAACTAAAGGGTAATGGGGAGAAGTGGAAGCGGAACCTAACTATATCTAGCAGAATAAAGGACTATGATTTACCTCATGCACAATAAAATATGGGTTCATACTACTTAGAGAAAGGTGCTGCCATACTTAGGAAACAGAAGCAAGATGCCCTATATACTACACGGTAAACGCCCTGAAACTAAGGCATCAATGCCAGAGACAGAAGTGGACAGACCGGGAAGATACATAGAAGAATAAAACAGCTAAGGGTTAGAAGGAGCTGACAGAACATTTAGAGCAATAAAAATAACTAAAATGAAAGGCTAGATAGATTGAACAGTATCAGTGTAAATACCAAGCACAAAAAGGAGCTGTTCAGTATGAGCCGAACTAGAAAGAATAGCAATAAATATGGCTTCTGCTACTCTTGAACAATCTTTGTCACTTGATGACAGGAATGGGCTCTGATTTTTACCTCTGAAAGCTGGGACAGAGATCTTTTAAGCAAAAATGATCTAGACTTAAATTGCAAGTATCTGATATGCTATGCAAAGTGAGGGTTCATGTGTAGAAGTTAATTTAAATTGCTCAGTTATCAGATCTTCCACACTTGACTCCCACTACAGCCTTTTTCACGGTTGGAGTACTTACACGATCTCTCTCCCTCCCTTTGCAATTTATTTCCCCAAATCCTTAAAACACTTAATTCTGAGACTTCAACCTCTTATCAAATTGGGTTAGACTCAGCCAAAGAGTTCAGAAGTGACTGGGATCATGACGGATACACACACACACGCACACAGACAATGTCAATTACATAAATTTTGTTTCTAGAGGAAACCAGACTAACAGAGAGAGGCAAAGAAAGACTTACTGACTAACCAATATGCCATGATATTTAAGGCATATGACGCTGTTTTATTTCCCCATGTAGAACTTAACAGATTCCCCTCCCCACCATGTAGAAGCCTCCCCCCGCCCCCCCTTTTTCTTTTCTTTTCTTTTTTTTTTTTTTAATTTTGGCATTGACCTAAGTAAAAAATGCTTTCTATACCTCCATGCCACCATTGTGTCAGCAGACGGTAAGCCCAAACAGGATTTATACAGAGATAGTTACCTTCTCGTCTGGCTTCCCGTTCCTTACGTCTTTCTTCAGCTCGCCTTTCTCGTTCTTTTTGCTCCCGTTGTTCTTTTTGCTGCTCTCTGATTTTTCTCTCTCGTTCTCGCTCAAGTTGCTCCAGACGATCTCTAGAAAATAATTATTTTGTGTTACGTTACAGTTCACTACAAATTCAGCTTATGAGGTAAAGGAAAACTGTTTTTCTGTAACAGTTCAATTTCACTAGCAACAATACCACTGATTGCATATCAGTCAAAAACAGATGTAGCTTTTCAGCTGATCCGTTAAAAACAGTGTTTCAAAGACAAAAAACGTGCGCTCTCGAACACCTGAGCTTCTGCACCTTTATCAGGACTTAAACAGAAATTTAGCAAGTTCAGTTAATAAATCCCCTAATACTACGCAAAAGTGGTTTGTGCTTTTTTTTTCTCATTATAATAAAACACTGGCGATGAATTCACCTAGAAATATCTGTTGTAATGAAGTCACTTACAAAGGTAATTAAAGTCGAGAACACATTTTCATTAGACAACACATTCACAGAACACGGCACTGGCATCAGACCTCGCAAGTTTTTGCTCTGAATTTTTTTGTCAATGAAACAATGAAAGGTTAGAGAGAGATTTAGAGGAGGAAGCTGCTCATCTCTTTGTTGGTTTGTCACAGGGGAGGGAGGGAGGGAGGGAGGGATGGATGTACCTCTCCCTCCTGGAATGCTCCCTTGCCATTTCTCTCCGTTTCTGTCTTTCCCATTCACGACGGGCTTTATCCTGCTCTTCTCTATGTCTCTTCCTACGCTCATGTTCCCGTTCTTTCTCTTTCACTCTGGCATGTTTCCCTAAACAAACAAAAATGAATTTTGGAGTGTTACTATTCAAAATATTTAGTGCTCCTATTTTTAAAAAGCAAAACTAGAAAGGATGAAACTTATGGTGACCTATTTTCATGTTCTCTGTTATTTTCTTAATCGAAAAATACTGATCTGAAAGGGTGTTGGAAAATTAAAAGATGGTAAGATCTTGCACAAACGCTTGCATTAAAAACAGAACAAGGCTGTCAGTAACAGGCATACAACACTAATGTTTCTAGAAAGGCTATTTTTTCCTTTACGGCCAGGTACAAAGATCATAGCTCAGCCCACTCACTCAGTGAAGCCAGAAAGAAGCTTAACAGACTTCAAAGAGTAAAGGTAGACTCTATGTCCCTGTCCCAAAGTGATTACGGTCCTCCCAAACACATATATAGCCCTGTCATTCCCACAAGAGCATTAAATGTAACTAAAGAAATAATACAAGTTTAAATTCCTTTGTCTTATCCACCTGACATGTTTTCCTTAGTTTGTAGTTATTGTTATTTACTTTCTACACAGTGCCTGTTTGGCTTCACCTTGGGAAGCTACCGGAAATGTTATCCAAATATAGTAATAACAACCTTCTGCTGAATGACTACGATGTCTACGTTTCTCTTTCCGCTTCTCATCTTTTCTATGATGGGTTTTTTCTTTCCGTGACATTTGCTGCGGTGGTTTTATAGCCAAGGAATCATCTTCTTCTCCTCTAAAATACAAGACAAATTAATAAACTCAGGAAGGTTACACGTACTGCCAAACAGCCTGTGTGTTATTTCCTCTTTTCTCCATTTTGAAAAGAATGGATTTTTTCCTATTTCATTTATATTAAAGTTCATTTACATAACACCCCCAAACCAAGGCATTAACAATACCTTAGAGAAAATCATAGTCACGCAGATGAGAAGTTAAGCTGTTACTACATGCGCACTTTTAATACACAAGCAAACTGAGGATGAATTAAGCACTGAGGAGAACTCAGCAGGCCTGCTTTAACTGTATCTTGAGCGAAATATTTTATTACTAGGCAATGGCCAAAACTGGACCACAACAATCTGTTAAACCTTAATCAGTACTTCAAAATGATACCCTGGCATGTTCTACGACCCGGAGGCCAGATGGCACATCTGCACGCTGAAGAAGTTGAACTTTTCCCATTCAGGTATTTTTAAACCCTCTTCTCAGTACTTCTAAAGCTTAATTTCAGTAACTCTTCCTAGGGTAACAAGGTTATTCTCTTATTCTTACCTGTCTTCCATAGAGTCTTCCCTCCTGTAAGGTGAATTTCTGATTGTTATTTCCATGCGATGATCTCTCAACTCCCCCTCTTCAAGAGAATCCCGCTTTGAATCCCTATCATCTGACTGTGACAGCAACACATGAAAGGGCAAAACCAAAATGCAATTAATTTTTATGTCACAAAATGAAAACATTTAAATAGTACTCAACTCTTCCATTACTGGCTCAAAAGCCATCCTCAACTGGTCACACCAGTAAAGTACACTGGCTCATGAAGCAGAGATTTCATAGTTGTAAGCAGCCAAATGCAGTTTGATTGCAATTACAGCCGAACTTCTGTAAATTCAATGTAATTAGCCAAAATTAAACAGCGATTAAGGAGGATTCCATTAACTATTGTGGGTTTTATTCCCTCCAATAGAATGTTATTTTGTACATAATTGTACAAAAACAAATAGCAACATAGAAGTTATTCAAGAACAATTATTTAAACCCATTCTTCTGTAAAACCTTTGAAAGGTTTTTACTTGAACTGCAGCTTCAGTTAATCACACCCATTTCTTTACTTTTTCTAACCGACAACTATGAAACAAAGCACAGCATACAACGTAAGGCCGACGAGATCTTAGCGAAGTATCGTATTCTTGTCAAACTTGGGAATTAGAGATCACACACGAAACATGCCTAAGAGCACAGAGGAATTCTGCTGACAGGGCAAGCCGCCTTGTTCTCCTCAGAAAACGAGGATGTAGGCGCTGAAGCGCCTCAGGTTTCATTAGAAATGCTTGTATACCAAAGGGTAGCTTACATTTTTCATACGTTTTATCTCTGCCTTCTCTTCTTGCTCCTTCCTTCGTTTTTTTTCCTGAAGAATTTCATCTAAAGTTTTCACTTTCCAAGAATCCTTTTCATCACCCATTTGAGTTAAAAAAAAAAAAAACTCTGCAAAAGAACACGACGTTAATGAAACCTTCACAGTCCAACACAGCCACGTCTATTTTACGCTGACTTCTTTACGCGGACAAACGCTTAACATCCCACCTTCAAGCAAAGCCAAGCTGGACTTGACTTACGCCGAACCAGAAAAGTCCCTTTTACACCTAGCAGCACGCGCCGCCTTTGCCACGCGCTCGGGGCCTGCCCGAGCCACACGACCGCACCGTCCTCACAC
>NW_008824934.1:628918-643635 GCF_000699105.1 Pygoscelis adeliae | reverse complement strand
CCAGCACCGCCTCTGCCGCGCGTTGTCGTTCCGTACAAAACGTTAATTTTTATTACTGCTCACGTGAATAAAGCGTCATTCCAACGATCGTTTAAACAAGCCGCTTACGCAGCGGCGACAGAAGTAACGCGCTACAAAGGGGAATTTACATCAGTTCAGGGTGAGAGGGGCAACTCCTAAAAAGGAAAATTAGTTGAGACTTTGCAGACAGAACTTCACCGCGAAGTTACTTAACCGCGGCTCGAGGTTACGACGCGATACATGACGGGAAAGATCATTATGCACAGCTACCTCATCATCCATCTGTCAGACACACGTTAACCGCTGCAAGTAACACCTCACATTTGCAAGTCTCTGTTCTTCAGCAAGGACTTGTGCTATTTCAGGAATTCACACTTTAAGGAAGACATGCCGTTTCTACGAGAACGTACTTGACAAACGCAAAACAAACAGTCCACATCGCTCCAGCTCACGGAGCTGGTCTCGGTCGGGGCCCAGGTGTCCGGGCTGTGCCCAAACGCCAGCCAAACCCCAGAGCGTTTCACCAGCAAACTTCCAGACGAGAACCGGGCAGTACCGGTGCCACCACACAGCAATCAAGAGGCAGACCGCTGGGGCACGATACTGTAGTGAATTCTTAACAGGGAGCAAAGTCGTCCTTGTTTACCCAACAGGAACAACGGCAAAGGAGACTTACTAGTATGGCTGGAGGAAGAAAAGGTCTTACAGGTGGACAGTAAAGAGGTTGGTTTGTTTAATAAAAATAAAGGCCAAGAAGACTGCATAGAAAAATACGTAAGATCAACACTGTGGAAACAAAGCCCTGGTAAAACAGGATTATCGTGCTGCCCCAGAACAGGTGGGGCTAAACCAGCCACTAATAAGCCCAGACCTGTTAGAAATCACAAGTTCCAAAATCCTCCCGGCTGTTTGGTTCGCAAAAAGTTTTCCAGCAATAGGAAAGGCAAAAGCCTGCTAGCTTTTAAAATGAAGCTCGATCGGTTGATGAAAGGGTTTACATGAGAACGGAGCTAGGCAACCAGAAAGCCACTTATATTTCTGTCTTCCAACAAGAGTAGAAATACGATGCAAACCAGACTTTGTTTTCTGCCAAATATGCTGAGATTTTTAAAAGCATAACTACAAAAAACCCCCCAAACAACAAACAAAAAACCCCACAGAGCTCCACCCCACAGTCCACAGCTTTTTGTAAAAGTGACAGGAGTACAAAGAAAAAACACAGACATCACATACACGATGATGAAAAAACTTGACATTTCCCTCCCACTCAAATCTTCAGAAAACATGCCCCAGGCAACCAGTCGTGCATAGGAACGTAACCTGAAGTAGGCATACGACAAAACGAGCACGCGCTATTTAAAGCTTAAATTTTGCAGAAGCTCCACGGGTAATTTCCTATTAGAAATTATTGTTACCATAAAGACCACTTTATCCATTCTTCTAATGCCATGCTACAACCTTTCAGAACAGTGGCAATTATTAAATTAACAATTAAAATGAGCTGATTTTTAATTTTGTTACCACAAAGTCCATTTGAATGTTTTTGTAACTACATGTTTTTGCCAAAACGAATCACTAATACTTAGGAATTTTTTGTTCTAATTTTTGAAAGTTAACTTTTTATCTTTGATTTACCACAAAACAGAATTTCCTTAAAAAAGAAAACTTCCTAAAAGCAGTAGAAATAAAGATTAGCCTCAGTTTATCGTTAATATTCCTCCCTTTAGTGACCTCTCTTCCATCTCTGTCACAGATACCTCTGAGATTCTTTACGTAATCAGAAATGATAGAAATACTTTGCACATAGGTCAGAATTATAACCCTGAGTTTCTAAAAGGCAGTATTTTGTTGCACTCTTAGAAATAATACAAGAAAATAAATTTATTTCCTCATAACAGAAATACGTTAACAGAATGCAAGAAATTAAAATACTAAAATGGTTTCTTATAGAAATAGAGATCCTGCTTCCTTTATCACCAAAATTTTTCAGTGTTTTTTACCTCTAAGCAACTGCTAAATATTTAATTCAACACTCCATACAGTGTATGTATATGTGTGTATACTTGCATTTCAATATTGTCAATACACAACCAGGATGCAATATTTCCATGTTAAATTTTAGTAGAAAAATCACTTTTCATTCCTAGCTTTGCAGTCAGAAATAGCTGCTCATCTCTGCTTTGGGGCATGGACTCATTTCCATAGTTTACTTCAACTAAACGTATACCAAAATGAGTCATTTGTTGGGAGAGGAGGGGGTTCCTTCTTCCAGTTCTACAACGCACACAAATGATGGAGGATGCAGGCAGCGTAGAGTACAACCAGCTAGGAATTTCAGTTATGCACCAATTTCATTCCACTGCAAGCAAGCAGAATACAGTGATGGGTCCGTGTTTTCACATTATTTTGACGGGTAGGGAGAAAGGAATCGTTTTCCCACATGACACTGAAGTTCTTTCTCTAATATAGGCTTGTATGTTATTTGCAGTCGAGGAAAGACAATAAAGACCACGTTTACCACGTTATATGATACTAGGTCCTCTGGTATACCAGTTTCTCAGTAAATCAAAGCTTACTGGATTCTTCCCATTGTTTTCTCCCTGCTTCAAGACCCAGGCTTGGCCTGCCATGAACTCAAAGGAACCAAATCAGCATCAACAGTTGAAGAAACAACCACTTTCAGGAAGAGCTCCTTTGAGTTACACTAGGTTGGAAGAATAAATGGCCATATTAATCATACGGTTCCAAATCCTTGGAAATGAGTGGCTCAGTATCTTCAGTTGTACTTTGTGCGGATTGCGGGGCTGCAACTGCCAGGCTGTGTATAGTCTCTTGCTGATGCTGCTTTGCCTTGTTATATAGCAGAACTCCAATTGTCACTAGAACAGTCCCAATGGCTGAGAGGCTTGTGATTTTGTTACCAAACACAATAATACTTAGCCAGATTGACAGCGCATGCTTCACAGTACTAGCAACACTGGAAAGGAATATAAAAATTAAGGCCAAAGAAGGCTTTCTCATATCCCACACACAACCATGCTTTAATGTAGCGGGACCTCTCTCCGTTTTTGCTTGTTTTTTAAACACCGACTCAGATTCCACTTTTCCTCCTGAAGTTAATACCGTAACCAAATTGCTTGTATATCGGCACTGGTATCTTTACGCTCATCTTAATTTTAGAGCTAGTACGAATAATTCACCCAGGTTTTTGTTTCCATTGTTTTTAAGTATGCAGAACAGCACTAGCAATTCATTTCTAGCTAACACAGACATCTAGAAAACGCTAACAGAACACTAGCAACATAACTATCATTTGTGAGTCTGCTGCTACTCTTCAGGTAATACAGCATTATAACCTGAAAAGAATACCTAAATCATACCAATAACATCATAACAAGTAGTTAAGAAATTTTGTATAAATGTAAATATGAATATATGCTTTTACATGCCGTTATGTAGAGAAGACTAACAGCTTCAGAATAAGCACGTGTGTAACAGTGAATTGTCACAAGACTGTAGCAGGGGCACCTGAAAGTATAAGACAGCAGAAGCCTTCGGGGTTTAGGACCAGGATTACCCCACAGGCCCTAGGGCTATTCATACAAATGACCAATTATTGAATCAGAATTGTGTAACAGCCTAACAAAGCTGCCGATAACTGACAACGTAGGTGGAAACTGTCTTTAGAGAACACATATAATTCAACAAATACAGCTTGACATGCTGGTGTCATGCTTCAGGAAAAAGGAATACAGAGCTGATCACTCATATCTGCACCGAGATGTATATAGGTATTGCCTTATCACTGAAGCAAATGGCAGCTTAAAGATTGCATCTAGGGTTTCAGTGAATCTGTCAGACTCATTAACCAGCTTTAAGGAATGGCTGTTAAACCTGAACACAATACGCCTCCTAGTAGATGCGAGCACCTGTTCCATAAGCTCAACAGCGTGGGTCAAATGCTGCTCTCCTCACACAGTGAGGGAGCAAACCACAAACTTTTGGTGATCCGGATGTGAAACGTTTTCTTCTTGATTTGATGCATTTATGCATTACGTTATTTATTTCTTTGCACAATACCTTTACTGCCTAGTTCTCAAGCAGAAATACCGAGCAAGAAAAAAAAGAAAAAAGTGTTCTTGACGTGAAAACACAGCTTTACCTGAAAGTCACAGGAGAAATTTTTCCCATCAAGGCATAGGCTGTAACACTTTGTAGGTGGAACAAGACTCCATCTATTAAGAGAAGTACAACAACATCTTGGTTGTAGCTGAAGCTCCTCCCACTTTTCCCAATCACAGGCACATCCTAAACAACAAAAAAAAGACAACTTTAAGAGTTTAATTTATAAGCAAATCTAAAAGTGATTTTCCACCCAACTTATTATTACTATTATAAGCAGATACAGTTTTACATTTAAACTTCAGCAAAACAAAACCTAAAACATACAGGACATTTAGATCCTACAATTTCCCCCCCCAAAAGAATATATTAGAAAAACAGCTGTCATCTGACTGAACTCTCCAGCGTACTCAGCCTGTCTGTGAGATATTTTCTTTCCTGAATGCTGATGCATAGCGATGAAATGCCAGAATATGAAGGATACATATTTAACCTGATAGATTAAACTTACTTCAGCTCAATTTTCCTGTACACCATGTGAATATCGGCAAAAAGTCAACAAATATTTAAGATAAAACTTTAAATGGACTTAGACAAAAATATGATTTGATCTCAGAAATCCTGACATAAACTCAGGCTTTCTGGGTGACTTGTCAACTCATGTCCATATTAAATTATTTCTTTGAAAGTTTTCTCTTTTTTACCTCCCCCCAATCTCTTGCAAACACAAGATGAAATGCATTTCAGGGTGACTTTAAAGAAGTGGGAAGAATTAAAAGTAAAAATTAAGATTGACCTTAGTTGCACATTCTGCTCACAAGTCAAAAAGAAAACAAATCAGTGTTAGTGAATTCAAGTTACCATGAAAAATATCCAAGCTGGAATAAGCATAACCACTGCGGCAGCACTTGTGTAGAACTGAAGCTCCGGGGCTCTACAAAGGAGAAAAAACAATGATTAAAATGATTAAAAGCTTCCTCTTTCTTAGAGCTGAAGAAAGCAGCATCATTATTGTATTTACAGATATCAAAAAGTAATAAAAGCCACCTACCAAGCTTTGAGGACAATAAATTCAGAAATCTCTTGCAAAGGTTTTGCTTTTTTGTGTTGGCCGAGATAGACTGAAGATAAAATGCACAAGTTTTCAAGAAACTAGCATTAAGTTTTCAAAACTAGCATTTCATCTTGTGGTAAAATACACACATATAGCTATACATATATATAGGTATATTCTACCACAAGATTTTACTCCTGGCTCGCATTTCATAGTTAATTATCGATGTGAGTTCTAAAGTTCATTTCTGCATGCCTAATAACGTTAAGGGATGTTGTATGACTGCAGAATAAGGACTTACTTCTGGATATAGAGAGTTTTAGCCAATTATGAGACTCCGACCTACCGCAGTGGGATCTGAGCATAGAGGAGTTTTCTGTCCCTGATAAAGTGATTTAGGTTAAAGCTGTCTGTAAACAGTCCAAGGAAAAAAAAAAATCTTGGTGCAATATAATCATAAATATATAGTTTCCTTATGTAGCCCAAAGTCCATCTATAATCAAACCTGAAATATTTTTAATACTTACGAAAATCTGTATTTATCTCCACTGAGTAGTTTTTTGGAAAAGACATTTTGCAAACTGGGGAAAAAAAAAAAACAAAACAACCACCATTTACTTTATTTTAGTTATGACAAATAAATCAATCCATGAGAAAGTTGTTTCTCTTAGATGGGTAGATATGTTTTCTGCACATTTCACATTTTACACATTATGCAACTACAGAAAGGAGTTTGGGCTAACTGCTTTAGACTAACGGAGTTGTACTATTTTTTAATCTCACGAATGCTAGCAGATATGATAAACTGGATCTTCTGTTAAAAATAATTTTTAAATACCAATATTTAAGTGTAGTGGACAAAAACAACTACAGGCAACAATTTTCTTCAATCTACCAGTAAACAAAATTCCCTTATTCCACATATGCAACTATCATTATGCCTTACCAGTCCATGATATTAGTAGATAAAGCTGCTGAGAAACCTAGAATGTTGAAACTGATTTCAGTAGCTGTACATAGAGCTAGCCCACCCATAACAGGAATGAGAGAGAGATTAACCAGCAATCCTGCAAACGAAGAGAAAAATTTAAGTCTGAGTTTAATTGCTGTACTTCCAATTACATGTATCAGATAATATAGTTTTTGAAAGTTTAAATTCCACCTTAACTTCTTTGGTTGAAAGAGCGAGCATCTTATTTGACTGGATTTTAAAGTACAGAGGTTCTAAAGTGAAATCTCAGACAATAGCCCGGTGCTCTTGAAAACAATATAGACATATACTCGCTGATAAAAGTATCTCCCTTGGAGAAAGAAAATGGACCGATGACTATCTTCGTTTCATCTTTTTCACCAAATGACAGAAGAAAATTATACTCTCCCTGTTAACTCTGTGATTTAATTACTCTTCTTCCTCTGGCTTATTTCAGCCTTTTGCCATTTTGCGTCACAAAGCAATCTATACATGGCTTCTGTATTACTCCTATGACTTATAGCTGGTAACAAGCAAAATCTCTTCCAGCAAATAGCATGCAATTGCAAGTGGAATCGCAAAGAAATTATATTGCGGACTGGAAGAAATTATATTGTAGTAAGCCAGTTGTTTGGGTTTTTGTTTTTTAATCACAGAGTGAACACAGTGGAGAAATTCAAGAATTTTAAATTCTGAGCAGCAAGCTGTCCTTATAAGAAGGAACACACTGAACTTCAGTTATTTAAGGCTGCAATAATATTTTCTTGACAGAAAAATAACTTCAGAGCAACAATGCCCTTACACAGCTGCATTAAAATAAATCCTTTTTACTTTATATACACTCTGCTTATTGTGTTCAAACAGAATGATTCTTCCAGCTGCATTTACTGTATTTTGGTGGAATCTCCTCATCCATGGCCAACTAAGTGACAGTATTATAAAAAAAAAAAACACCAAAACCCCCCACATTTCAACAGTGAAGTACTTACCAGTGTATTCTCCTAATATCATCCGAGACATGATAACAGTGAAAATAGGTGCAGAGCTTTTAACAGTTTCTGCAAATGAAACTGCCACATTTTTCAAGCTGACAAGACCCAAGACTACTGTTGCAAATCTGTAATAGAACACCACATGAAATTAAGCAGAAAATAAAATAATGCTGTAAGAGCTACTATTAGACATCTAGCATAAAAAAGAACTGCATTATCATTTCTCTAGGTTTATAAATTTGAGCTGCAGTAACTAGGAAGATGGACATGAGTAGCTAGCTGGCAACCAAGTTATCAAATCATGGTAGCATGACTGAACTGCAGTAACTGATCAGCTGCACACCTTTACTCCACAGCACCTGCGAGGTGGAGCATGTCAGATCTATTTCTTTGCACTTTGCCTTAAACATTATTATTTACTTAGCACAAATGAAGGCACCCTTGGGCAACTGTGCAATTTCTATGGATGTACAGCAGACTTCCAGAAAACATCGAAGTTTACTTCTCAGTGCACTCCAACCAAGCTTCAGATGACAGTGTTTTAAGCTAAAGCTTTCAATAGGCTCAGCTGAAAAAGTTAGTACAATTCTGCTGATAAACGGTAATTCACCAAAGAAATTTTATCATTTGCAGTTATCCATCTTTAGTGTAAATTAGGTACACTACATATTTACCATACTTTAAACCATGAAATTAAACAACAGGGTGGCAGAGTTATTACGATAAAGCTACTCTGAATTAATTTGAATCCTGTTATCCTTTATCACTTTTGCAGTGCAGAGGAAACCAAATCATATGTTCTTATTCTCTCCTAGACCACAAACTGATACTATCCCAGCACACAGCAAATACTTACTTTTTAAAACATAAATGTTAATAGTCTGTATCACTTTTGAGGCAAATTGGTGGAAAAGGTGAGGGAAACAAAGCAACATCATAATAAATACTAGTACACTAAACAAACATCAGCCTCAAAAGAGAACAGGAAGAAAGTAAATGGAAAGAGAAGTATGTTCTGAAAGAAGCCAAATGTGATGGGAAGCCAAGCTAGCCAAAAAACTGACATCTGGAAAAAGGAACATAGCATTTAGCAATAGGAACTAAAAATAAAATTATGCTGTGATTTTTTGGGGGGAAGGGTGAATACTTCAGACGCTTTCCCATCAAGAATGAAAAGAAAGAGAGCCATGAAAATACAGCTTCCGTTCAGAAGAACGCAACGAAGCAACCAGATAGATCTCTAGGAAATATTTAACCATTTACCTCATTAGTCCAACAAACAGCATTATCATGATGAAATTGGGTGGATAAGAGATGCGTGTTTTGTGTTGATACAAGCAGCATGGAACAAACATTTTTATACAGCCAATGAAGGTGGTTGAAAGCATTTGAACAGCACCTAAAGAAAGATGAAAGGAAAAAAAAAAATCAGAAGACGATGGGAACATGACGAATCAAGCAACATAAGAAAATTTCTTAGACAAACTTATGTGTAGTACTTTTAGCAGTTAAGAAACACGGCAATTACTGTCTAGATTTTATGAGTTCTCACAAAAGCCCTTTACTTCTACATCTACCAGCAAGGCAGCAGAATAAAACAAAGGTGGCATACACCTATAAAATCCTGTTCACAGATGAAATGTGCTTTGTTTCCCCTTAAAAAAAAAGGACTAAGCAGCCCATTGGATAACAGAGGTCACACAAAGGCAACTTTCGCACTTCTACAGACAAAAAAGTTAATCTTAACAGCTCTAGAGACTATCAACAACTGACTCAATTTTATTTTTTTTTAAAAACCCACACTACCCTCCAACACAAAAAAGAAAAAATTACATTTTTCTTTCCAGCTCTTAGTTCTCAAACACCATCTTACAGCTCCTCTATGAGCAAAGTTTCATACCATCTTTCAGCAAGTGGAAAGGACAGTGTCAGAAACCCCTTTACAGGCTGACATCACAACTCATGAGTTCCCAGCCCCAAGATCCACCCCCATATCTCCTAACTAGGTCTTTTTCACTTCAGTTGAACCATTTTGTCCCTCAACTTTATATAGGAGGATCTGGTATTGTCAAATATCTTACTGGAATTAAAGTGTAAAAGAAAGGTAGGGTTACCTAGCATGCTGGGCTCTCCTTCCAGTAATGAAAGAATGTATTTGTTAAGAAAAAGAGTGCAAAAGCTGAAGAAAAACCACAAAGTGAGGTAGATGAGAGCATGAGAATTCCAGATGCCCAAGTCCGACTCAATGACCGTAGTCTCTGTGATAGTTATTTTCAGAACGTTCTCCTCTGGTACACTATCACTCCTAGCAATTACAAATTTTTCACTCCTGTTAGCAAAGAGCGAACCCAGATGAAATAGTGATTTTCCCTTTGGCTTTTCTTCAAGGGGGGGAGGATTAGGTTCCTCCGGTGTCTGAGCACTTGCCACAGTCGACATGCTGACATTAAGAAATTAACATTTGTCCTTAATACAAACCAACATTGACTTAGCACAGAACAGCACTTCGACGGAACAAAAATATCATGTGATTAGTCTTTCATCTCCCATGGCCTGAAAAAGTGTACTTGGTCCTCCAAATAACATCTTGCATAAAAATAAACTTCACATGCTTCTTCATGTGGTCTATTCCATTTTTTCTGCCTAAGAATGAAAAAAAAAAGAAAGAAGGAAAAAAAGCATGTAGCTCTGAATGTAATGACATTTTAAATCCCTAACACAGCAAAGATACCACATTTCACCTGCAGTTTATGAAAGATGAAAAGACTTCTGTAGCTTGTCTTTCAGACTGGATTTCGCACTCCTGATATCATGATACCAAGATTAAGCACTAAGAACTTAGATAAGGGAGATTTTTTTTATTCTAAAATGGCACATGCACACGCAAAAGACTTCATGTGTTTTTAAGTTCTTTCTCTTCTAAAGCATGTCAACACAGCCTTTTCCATTATAATGAACTCCTCTTCAAGATTCTACAGTTTCTCTGATCTCAGTCTACGGTCTTCTTATAACCACTCAACAGAAAAATCTTCACAACCCAGAAAATCTGGCCAGGAGCCTGTACCCTTAGTACTAATTAACCTGTTACCATCTCGAGTCAAAGTAAGCAATCAATGATCAAGGACAACTTCCAGTAATCATAAACACAGTTATCATGGCAACTATGAGATCTAGGTGAACAAAGTAGGAAAATATGTCCAAGAGCTCTCCAAACAGACTTGTTTTCTATTTAATTACTTGTTAATAATGCAACATTACTTATTTTGCCATTGCAGTACTGCTATAGCTTGCAATTCAATATTAGTACTTGCAATAAAAGTCTTTTTAAAAGATCTGACAGAAAAAGGCATTAAATCATTTGCAACTAGAGCTTTCTCCTTTTACAAATTACATGAAATGTGGCAAGTTACAGTAGAAGAGTACAGAGAACAACAAAGTGACCTTTATTCTTCTCAAGTCATGTAACGTTAGTTAGCATCATAATGCTAACAGATTCAAAGTCTGTATTAAGAAAGAAATTGCACCTGAGCAGCTTATCTGCAACATTAAAACACACTATTTTGCAGTCTGTGTTTTATGAAGAAAAAAAAAATAGGATTAATCAGATGAGAAGGAAATGACAGACAAGACCTCTTTTGTTCCTCCATGAACAAACAATAGGGGAAATCAAATTTGAAATACTTTTCTCCAGAAGGACATTTGCTGGATAGACAAGATGGTGGACCTTACACAGTTAAAAAGTAATTCTTGGCGGGGAAGTTAATCACTGGATATCTTGGAAAAGCTGTCTGAAATGAGATCATAACACTACAGTGCATCAAACAGTGGCAGCACACGAAATAATCAATGGCAAGCAAAAATACAAGAGTTGTAACAAGAACTACTGAACCTGCCCTGACTTTGTTAGCATGTGAACACGTCAATAGGATACACTATTTTCTTCGTGCCTTTTTAACGTCCAGTGTGGCATCTCAAAATAAATCATAAAGCAGTACTAAAGAGTTAAATATATCCTGTCAGTTTCCATATCCTAAACAGCAGCTACTTTACACTGAAGTTTTCCATTCCTCATGTTCTCTATTTCTGTTATTACAGCCATGCACAGAAGGTTTCCATCCCTATCCCCTTATCCCTTTCCATTTTACCAGGAAATCATGCTAGCAGCACACCGGGGTACAAGACGCTCTGACACACTCGCAACAAACCATATACTTGTGTTAACCCAGTTTAAGACAAAACTAGCCAATTTGAAGGAAAATACGCATTCCTTAAGAGAATTTGTTAAGAAAAACAGATTCTTGACTCCTCCTCCTTTTTAAAGTCTTAAAAAAAATACCCTTCTACATTCAAAACAGTTAGTTATCACAACTTTGTTGATACTTTTTCTGTTTATACTACTCAATTAAAAACAAAAGCAATTAAGCACCATGAAACTCCCACCCTCAGCTGCACTGCAATATCATATTTGATATCACTGATTTCACACATGGCAGGAAGCAGAACAGCAAATAAGAACAAAACTACTCCCCTAAATTACTGACCTGCTGTCTTAAATCAATTGGAAAGTCTCAAATGGGCTGAAAGAGTTCTCCATCTGGAACTAATTCAGTCTTCCTCCCTTAAGACCAACCAGCAGCTGATGTTTACCAATAGATGAAAACGTGGCAGTGGTTGGTAGACTGTTTCTCTTGGATTACACACAAATGTTCAATCTTCCAGCTCACAGGAACAAACAGCATGCAATGCATTTTACATTCTTCCTTGTATCTTCTCCAAATTTTAACTATGTTAGCAATAAAAATATTTTACTAAGAGCAAAAAAATATAGAATATAACCTTTGAGCCTCAAACAAATTCTGACTTACAAGTAGCAGCTAATTACCAATTCAACAACTCCCTGATTTCTTAGGCTTTAAGACATCATATTCTAAGACTACCTGCATTCAAACTCCTTTTCCCTTTCTACTCAGAGCAGTTCAAAATTTAATCAGAAATACATTCATTTCAAACTTAAAACAGGAGCAGAGAAAAACCTTTCCTCAGAAGACCTTTAAGAGTGAAGAAAATAAATGAAGACAGTATCTGCTTGTGCTTATTAAGCATCTAGTTTTCATAAAAAAAAGTATTACTCACCCCTCAGTTTCTAACAGAGTAGTCATACTTAGTTTGGTTACTAAATTGCTTACACTATTTTCTACTGTGTGGAGGTGGCCTCCATGGGAATAAACATTGTTTTTGCTGCCAGGCAGCCTGCATGAATATAGGGAAATGACAGCTATCTGTACAGTGCTTTTGTGGACATGGTGTCACAGCTTAATGAACATTTTGAATTAGCACCAGCTCACAGCTTCTGAAATAAATAGCACCCCCTTCACTCACTCCAACTACAGCAAATGTTTTTGTGGATATGTGATAGATCAAACCAGGGAAACTGCTCCCCCCTGAAATCTAAGGCCGCAGGGAAAAGGTGCGCTTTTCCATACACATCATCTACACTTAACTCCCAGCAGTACAGTTTAACCTTATCACTGTAAAAGCAGTATGTCTACATGGATTGTTTCCTACAGGTCTCAGAAGAAAAGAAACACCAAGTTTTGCAAAAAATAAAATGCAGAAGCAACACAAGTTAACAAGAACACGTGCCCTGCATTTTTGCATTAGTTCTTCCATAAGAAATGTTTTCCGAAGAAACTTTAACATTCCACACTGAAGTCAAGTGAACAGGAGAGAGAAAAAAAACAAGAAATTGACTCACGTAAAGTTTTACAGCAGTACAATTTTCTAACACAATTTAAAAGCGAGCAAAATCAGTTTTTCTTCTCTGGTGAAGGGGAGGTCTGTGTCACATCCCCCTTCCTCTAAAACAGCAGATATGCGAGGGGTGAAGCAGCTGGTGAAAATCCAGTTACAAACACTGAGCAACCTCGTAACAGGGCCCTGACAGGCTCCCCACACCTGACCTTCACTGAGGTTTTCTGCAGCTGAGCTAGATTGGGTAAGGGCAGCCAGCTGAGCTGTCTTCACCCAACACTAACACCACCTGGTCATCGTCTTTAAAAGCAAGCATCAAGTGAGAAAATTAAGAGTTCTTTCAGAACCATATTTGATAAAAAAAACCAAAAGGCAAGAGATAAAACCAACTCAGATATTAAATTGTGTCGATGAGATTATCACTGACACGTGTCAAAAATCCTCATAATAGTATTCACTTAAACTTTCTTTTCATGAGAAACTGCAGTTTTAACCCTAATTTTTAAGAAATTGTCAAAAATAAAAAAGCCAACCATATAGGCAGGGTTCAATCTAACCAGAGTCTTTCCTTTAGAATGGAAAGAATAGAATTATTTAAAGATAACTCAACAAGAGACAAAGCAGTCACGTGAAAGAGAAAATAGTGTCTTTTAAAAATTACATATACTATACCAAGACATGATTTAGCTTGAAAATAAAGCATAGCATTTCCATCACTACAGATCCTGTGTTTTTTAACTATCTATTGCAACCCTGGTTATGCACAGTCCTTCATGATTCTTCCACAGAGCATACTAAATATTTTTCACGGTTGAAATATATTCATTGGCAAGCATCTACCAGGTACTCCAACAAACTTAATATAAAATTCTTCTGTGATACAGCTCACCTCAAAACTGGTACCTGTTGGTCAGAAGCTCTAATTGTTTCTTAAACAGCTGAGCAGATTCTGACAATCACCACCACATGTATGACACCGACAGTTTCTTACTGCATTCATTTAAGGCTGGAATTGCTCTGGACTTTGGAACGACCACCATCTAACAGCGAAGACACAAAGCCATTGCTAGTTTGTCTGACCACTTGTTAGTACCTATATATAAAGGCAGATACTTTCTTTTGACAACATCCACAAAGAACTCTATGTATAAAGTCAGCTTTACACAAAAAAATAAAAGGCCGAAAATGTCGCAAGTGTTAGAGAAACTAAGGCTAATCTGATAGTGAAAAAACAGAGGCTTGGTGTGTGTACCTCTTAACCTACTGTTACGCAACACGGGTCACCAACCCAAACATCGCTTCCAACACAACGAACACACAGAATTTAGCATCCCAAGTAAGCTGTAAACATTAACGCTGTTTCACTAAATGATGACAGCATCCAAGATGTTTATAAACACAGGCCGTAAATACAATCGCAAAACTATTAACATCTCCCATGCAGCAAAGATACTAAAAGATTGAAATAGCTTAGCACTTTCTTGCACCTCAACTGTTTTTCCAGTCACCCAGTCCTAAGATCTTCCCTCCTCCCATTCAGAACCAACTACCGCGCAGGCAAATCCCGCACGGGTCTTGGCATGCCCCGCAGCACCTCGGAGCGGACCGAGCATCCCGAACGCAGGAGCAGCGGCAGGAGCGCCGCGCGTTCGGAGCCGCCTTCCTCATCGAGGTTCGGAGACCTTCAAGGGAGCTGTGCCGTACCACGTCCCTTTTTGACCCGGCTTTCCGGCTCAAGGACTTTCCGGAGAGCACCGCCTTGCAGCAAGGCGCAGCAGGAGAAAGCACAGGCATCTCCCTCCTCAGG
>NW_008824934.1:617082-627285 GCF_000699105.1 Pygoscelis adeliae | reverse complement strand
GGGCAGCGCTGCCGCCCCAGCGCGCCGTTGCTTTCGAACCGTTGGCCTCGCTTAAATAAAACCGTGTTTTCAGACGTAAACTCGTCAAAAACGCCTGCCTGCACAGAAACCGCGAGCAGCGTTGCCGACGCGTATCAAAAGCCCAGCAACCCCAAAGCCGTGTTGTAGCAAGAGCCATAGCTCAGCCCTACCTCCAGGTGACCCTCCAGTTCCACCCAGCTTTTCTTTTTTCCTTACTGCCAGCATCGCAGGAAAGTAACGTCGTTTTTCCTAGCGCGGTGCAGTTTATCCGTCTCCGTGACTTAGACTGCCTGGGATGAATGGAAAAAACATCTCTTACTCAAACCCGTTGCTCGGAAGCGTGAACCTTTCTCTGCGGTTCTCTAAAACTAAAAATCTTGATTCGGGGTACTGGGAAGAAGTTACTTGCTGAACATCGCTGTGTTTCGATAGGCATACACGTGGGCATCGGCGATCTCGATTTCGGGAGATGAAATTATAACACCGTGGCCCTTGTGAGGCACTGAGGAAAGTAGAGGGCAGCCTGTAGGTATAAACCAGAAAAATCCAGGCTGAGATTAATTATGAAATAAAGTTAGAGTACTCCCTTCCTCAGCAGTTTTGGAGTTCCAATTCAATTGCAAAGGGTTTCTCTTTGCCAGGAAAACCGTGCCCTCACGTCATTTAGCCAAATTGCTTTAATGAGTTTCTTAGCAACAGCAACTAGTTTATACTGTGTTACATGTTTAAAATTTTTCTTCCTTTACAGATAAAACCTTGTTCAGAGCTATCATTTCCTGTGAAGATCTACTTCTGTGTCACTATTTTGTCTCTGCTAAGTGTCATAGGGCTAACCATAGAGACACTCGTTCAACAAACTGAGGAAGATTTCACCATTTCTCTTATTCAGTTAGTTGGAGTTGGTAAGAAACATACCGTCTGTATTTTATAACAAACACATTTTTTCCCAAAGTAGTAGTCAAGCAGCAACTGAAGTTTCTTATTTCACTCCATTTGGCCTGATATGTTACACACAGACTCTTCTGCCAGTTTAGCACTAACAAGCTAGATGCTTTTGCCATTGTTGCTTTTTCCAGCAGTATTTTAGGGAAAGGATCAGTTAAGAGATATGGTGTCATCCAGAATACGTTCACGTGTGAATAGTGTGAAAAAACATTCAGATTTTAGGAAGTTTTGCTATTGTTGGCTTTCTTACTGGTGTTACATTAGGCAGATGTGGCAATGATTTTGCTTTCAGACAGCTGTCACTTTATGTAAGATACACTGAGTGTTCAGCTATGCCAGAAAGAGCTTACCAGTTCCCATTTTAATGTCTGTGCCATAATACGCTGGGGAAGTCAGAGGCGTCCACGCTCCACGGCTTGTCATAGAACGTACATCTCCTGACATGCGCCGGGCTTATACCTGAGTTGTAGTTGGTTTCAAGGCACCTTCTTACATTGCAAAAAACCAAACATACACAGTTTGATCTGAAACAAGAAAATGTTAAGTCACCTCTCTGTGTTAACTTCCTGCAAGGACGTTGCTTCACCTGAAGTATTTTAATAAAATAAGGACCTCATTTTTTTTTTTAAAGCTCTTTTTTTTGACTAATAGTTTTTGTACCACTGGAAGCAAAATCCAAAATTCCTTGGATATTTCCAATTAGAGCTTCAATAGAAACTTATGTTCATATTCCTGGGTCCATTTGTATTAAATAGAAATGAAAGTCAACATGAAAATAAATACAACTATAAGTATTTTAGGAAGTCCTCTTCAGTGGCTTTAGCAGGTTTGGGCTGTTGGCTCGCTGGCCGAAACAGTAGAAAATAGTCCCTCTGTGGGTGTAACACCTTGTGTACGAGAAGGACACACTATTCATAAGCAGTCACTGCTTTCCAGCTTTCGTGCTTTCACCCAGAGGGAACAAAGACAATAGATTTGTTCCAGATTCTATAATTAGACACATACAAACAATACTTTTATTCCAAAGCTCTGGTTTGATTAGCTGCTTTTCACACAAGACTCAGCATACCAACAAAAATTGCAATGTTAGAACAGACCGTTGGTGCCTCCAATCTGTCACACTGTTTTTGTTAGCAACCACTGCTTTCTGCTTCAGAGAAAAATGAAGAACCTTCATAATAAACCAAATGAATCACATGATGTTATAAATGGGGAAGTCGAAAGCATGCTTGCTAATCTATTTTTCCCCCTCCTACCTTCTGCTGATACTAATTGGTATTCTATGCTGCAGCACACACACGGAAGAAGTGCATGCCTCTCACAAACCTCTGGTTTAAATCAGGAAAAACAGTGTATTTTTAACACATTACTTCAGATTTCAGAGTTTTAATGTAAACAAAAGTTGTTGTTTCAACGTACTCGTCAGTAAAGATAACATCATTCAACGTACTCGTCAGTAAAGATAACATCATTCAAGGAACATTTTAAAACCATTATTGGCTTACCTTGAGATTTTAAGATGTGTAAGCTAACCTCCATAAACAGGCCAAACCCATAGATTTTCCATAGCGTAGACAAAGACTGACAGAACCAGTAAGAGTTCTTTAAAGAAAAATAGATGCCCTGGCTGTAACAATCTCTTGGATTTACCACTAGAGATACTGACTTTAAAGAGGGTTTGGGATTTAATTTGTTCAAAAATGTTCACTTACCAAAAACAAGGGGATGTCCTTTATTTTAAAAATGCGCATGTGCTATCTCTGCAAAAATCTTAACGCTCAGAAAAAAGTTTGTTTTCAAATTATTTGTACAGACTTCTTCCGATTTAGCAGCTGAATTTGCAAAACAAGGAAATACTGTCTTAAATCTTCCAGGTGTTTCTGAGGTCAAGAGCACACAAAAAAATCGCATGATTCACTTCGTAGTCTGCCAATCCTTTTCAGTTTTCTCAATCACTGTTAATAAAAGTGAAAAAGGAAGTTTATTCACTAGAAGGTTTGTTTAGAGAGACCGAAGTTATTATGTTACTTTGAAAACTTCTACAACACTTTGTCCCCCGTGTCTCAACCGAGCGAAACTGGACTCTTTGATGTGCGGAATCCAGGAAGTAGCCCTCTGGAAAAAGAAATCTATTGTTACTTTGTCTATGCAAGAATTAACTAGTGTGTGCAGGAGCATCCTATGTAAGAATAAAGCACTGATTCCTGTTTTTATGAAAGGAAAGCCTTTTCCTTATTTAAGCCTTGTCAAAACAGATGTGTAGAGTCCAACAGTGACAGCTAACTGTGGTGTTAAGAGTGGTGGGTTTTGATGTATTTTATAAAAACATAACTTAGAACTTTCCCGAACCAGTTCTTTTCTGGACTACAGTTTGCAGGGTGGGGTGTTTCAAAATTTCCACAACAAAAATAAACTGTTAGGAATCCAGTCTGTCTGAGTTCAATTCAACACACTAGCCATTTGTAGTGGTCAGAACCACACAAACAATACTGTAGAGGTATGTGTAAGAGTAGTAAATTCCTTGTTAGTCACTTGAATTAGTCTCACTGGGAAGATTATGTCATTTCAGTTCTTCAATAAAAATGGTGTTGCTTCATTTAAATCAAATACACTATTCAACATAGTGTTCAATATAGTATTAATAGAATAACATACCACAGCTGCCAGCTAATTTGGATAGCTAATACGTTGCCATTTTCAAAGTGTTACTTCACAAGTAATTTAAAAGTCTAACAAATTATTTCATCTCTTGTATGCTGAACACAGGAGAGAGTACTCATTTTAAGTATCTGATTCAGGCTCCTTGGTAAGAATAAAGATACGTTCTTGACCGGAGAGCCTAAGTTACACGGTCTTGATACTTCCATTTTGTCATCTGGATCAAGCATACTGAAAAATTGCACGACGTGCAATCTGTGTTTACCTGGTAACTGACCTTTCCTTCTCCTTCCCAGTGTTCTGTGTATACTATGTGACTAGAGGAATCCTGCAGGAGAATCGCCAGGAGCTCATCGTCTTTGTTCTTTCCATCTTGCTAGTGATGTTTCGTTCCGTTGTCAACTTCACGGTTCTCTCTGCTGAGCAGAAGCCGAAACTCCTGGTTAGTCTCCTGGCTTTAACTTTGCTTTTCTCCACATCTGGGATTTGAAAATCTTAGAAAGGCAAGATATCTGTGATAAGGGCACTGATAACAGAGAAAAATCAGGCTGAATTATTCCTACCATTGAATAACAAAATGTGCACCTCCACAGTTGCAAATCTGTTTCTCTGAGCTATTCTATGGGTTTCTTTATGGCAGTATTTGAAAGTAACATAAATATCGAAGTATTTTACTCACACAGGATTACCGCAGAAGATATCCTTCACTTCACCTACTCTGCTTCAGATTTCCGTCTATAAAACGACTGGCCTAAAGTCATATAAATCTAGCCTATGAACAGAACTGGAATCTCAAGTCTATATGCAAGGACACAGCCATTAGCCCCGCTGCTCCATAAATGCAGCAACGTGTTTTTGAGAGAGTTATGGTAACCTGCTGCAAGGAAACAAAAAGATACAATGTGCTAGGGGAGGTGCTGCCATTCCAGATTATCTTGTTTGCATTTCGTAACAATAAAATGTAATACAAGGACTGTATTCTATGCGATACTAAGATTTGTAGTTAAACTTCCGTTTGCTGTGCTTTGCAGAAGTCCTTCCCATTTGTGGTCACGCATTTACCAGAAATGTGAGAAGGAGGTTCCTTGCTGTGAAGTCATCCAAAAACTATTGTTCCATAGAAGAGGTGGCAACCAAGCTAGGAAGATGCAGCAAAGCAGAATTTGCCTATTCAATTCACGCATCAATTGTACATTTAGTTAAAACATACTTATCTACAGCAAACTGGGTTGTTAGGGTCAATAAGAACAGGCATCAGAGAGATGCAGATTACTTTAAGGTATGCATCCCAGTCATCGGTTTATATATATATATTAAACAAGAACCTCAAACTAAAGCCTGGTGTAGACGATGTACTATTACAAGGACTTATTTTTACTACTATAAAAGTAACTTGGATTACTGTAACTCTTACTTCCTGAGCAAAATTTCTGAGACAGAATAAGGAATACTAGTACAAATATTCTCATACCACTGTAATTATGAAGGATGTTTTGCCACTTCAGCCATCTTTAAAGCAGCGGACATTTAGTGTGAATGCCAGCAAAGTTGTGGATACAACCCAGACAAAACCAATGTTTTCCAAAATTTAGTAAGTACAGCATTCAGAAGAACCCGCTGTCCCCATTGAGATCAGTGGGGAAGATTCTTACCAGTTGGTTTACGCCACACAGGAAGCTTAGAGCCAGTCTCTGTCAAAGAAAGCTGTTTCTTCAAACTATGATAAAACCTCAAGCAAAACCTTGCTAAAAGTCATCCTGATATTACAGGAAGTGCAAAGGTTATGTTTCTCTTAACAGTTGTAGAACTACTACATTGAGGGTAATGTAAACCAAAATAGCCAATGTGAGTTTACAATTATTACCAAGTGGTTGCAACAAATGGCAAAAATCATGGCCTGATCTTTGCCACTTTGTTAACAAAGTGTGGCAAACTGTCATCTTTAATTGTTGTCTATTTAAAATGCTATTAATAGGCAGCCTGGTTCTCCTTACTCCTTTATTCTTTTATTACCAGTTAGAAGATTTAAGGTTAAAGACTGTTCCTGTTTTGGCATGGCCAGTCACATCCTTATTTCTCTTTCCCGTCAGGCCCGCTTTGTTCTGATCCTCTTGGTTGGCTCCTTCGATGTGATCTGTGCTATCATCCTCATTCAGAGTCAAAGCATGATGGCCTTTCGAGTGGGTGGTGCTCTAGAAAGCCTACAGTCACAATACTTCATGCTGAACCTCTGCTTTTCCATGTTGACCTTTGATCTTCAGGCGCAGGTATAGAACTCTCTCCCCCGGGTTCCCTTTTTTCCCTCCTATTGAGAATATCTTAGAATTAGACTAGCTGAGCTGAACTATTAACTTCCTAGAGCGATCCTGCCTGTATCTTACCTTTTAGATAAAATTAGCTTAGTAACGGTCATCTCTCCATGTGTTTGCTATAGGGAAGCTTAATTAAAATCCCTAAAAGTGAATCAACATATATTTTATCCTTGTCCTGCCCAAAAGGAAAACCGAGTCTGATTTTTGGGAAGTATGTCCATAAAAACAATTGCATCCAGAAGCTCCAACCCAACATGGCCTCCTAAAATAAGAATGATTGTCACTGCACAACATCTCAGCCTACAGCCTCTTGCTTTCCAGCCATCCTAGCTGTCTCCTACATTTGAGAAAATGATACTGCGATGGGAGAGGGGAGCCTGACCTAGCAGGGCAATCAGGGTGAGATAGCAACCTGCAGTTACAGATAAGTGAAGTGAACCCAAGAACTGTTTAGAAAGAGTTTGAACTTCTGTACACTACCCTTCATTCTTACTTTACTACTGTATTACCCTGTATTACCTTATGCTTTATCTGGAGCACATCTTACTGCCTTCCCTGTTCTTTGTTGTTGCTAATATGGCATACAAGGAAGTACGTCTGTCCTTGTGTCACGTCTCGTACTGTCTGTCAGGTTTTGAGGAAAAATTTTAGCCTTTAGACCTGTGCCCAACTTACTGTTCCTGGGAGTTTGTGTCAAATATTTTTTGGTGGGCTGTGTGGTCTCAAACTAATAATTTTACCAAATCTTTGCCTCTTCTCTTTCAGCTCTGTTTGTGTGTTCTGCTGATAAGCCTGCATGGGATCACCCTTCTACATAACATCATCTCAGCAACAGGGGTTCTTTGGGCCTGCCTGAAGGTGACCATTAGCATCATCGCAGTAAGTGTTAAGCTAACAGCAACACTAGCACGAATAGTCAACTTCAGAGACTACAAGTTCTCACTCTGAGCAATTATCACAGGCTGGGAAGTCACAGCCATCCCATTCTATGCAATACTGCTAAGTCGAAAGGAGCCAGAATGGATCCCAGTGGAAGACAAGAGCACCAACAATAATGAAGTCAGGTTTCTTATAAATCTGTGTCGCTCAACTGAGCATACAGAATGAAACAATGTCACACTATCATTATTCCTTTCTGAGGGACATTGTTTTTATTCTCAGTCCTTGATCACCTACTTTAATGAAACCTATAGGATCACAATATCTTTACTATTTCTACCTCTCTGACAAGGTTAGGTGAAACTGGCAACAGTCTTCCAAATTATTATGAAGATGGATATACAGACACAGTGAGACTGCATAGGCCTTATATCCTTAGGAAACCACACCAAAAAGATGAGCAGTCCTTTATTGGGGCAGCTTCTTTAAAGGCAAGTGACAGTTTTCAGGTTAACATAAGGATTTGTGAACTTGAAATGCAGTTTTTCATGTCAGTCAGACTGAACTTCCTCTGAAATCTTGAGAGCTCTGTTCCAAGAACGATTGCGGAATCAGGGCCAAAGTACATCAGATACGCGAGTCTTTTATTACCAGGAAGGAGTTTAGAGGGTTTTGGGTTTGTTGGTTTTTTAGGCTCCTTGGGTGTTTGCTTTAGCTATTCAGACAAGTTCCTGACAGCTGAAATACAGCTTTCCAAGTGTTTTGATTGCTTTCCTTGCTAAAAATGGAGCTAGCACCAAGCACTGTGCTTTTAAAATACTTAGGTGAATAGTTGCACAGAATCATCTTTCTCCTGGACTTTGGAGTGTCGTGGCCACTAACAGCTACCCAGCAGGGAAAAAGGAGACAGGACTGACTGTGAGTGTGACAATTAGGAATGCAGGTAGGGATGTTATAGCTTGGTTTCCCCCTAGGAGCTCCTTATATACCTTTGTGAGGCACTGGATCTTTGCTTTCAGTTAAATTGTATCAGTGTGGAAAGAAGGGAGCAATTAGAACCACGTCTGTTTTCCTGCTAGGATTAAAAGTGTAAACTTTGCAGCTACTTTTCCCCCACCCTCAGAAACAAAGTTGATCTGACCCGTTGCCCTTCACAGATCGCGAGTTCTTTGCTTCGCCCGGATTTGCCTTTAGGCATTAAAAGAGGCACTGTTTCTTTTAAGAAAAGAAAGAGGCGCTTCATTTAGATGGTCTCATGTCTTAACATACATGATATTCCTTATGCTGTCATCAATAGCAAACGTGTTTCTTAATAGTTCAACTAGTTATAGTAAATGTCCTAGGGATAAGTACATATTCTTGCCCTTTGCTCAAAACTGTCTACATTAGAACTACTTGAAAGCTACCTTTTACCCAGTCTAGGTACATTACTGACTTCTCTACTAGAAGAAGTTAACAGCTTCTTGTCTAACTAAGATATAGCAAATGTAAAATTAATGAAAAAAATTTAGTGCTGTATTTCAGTAACTGGCAGCACTACAGGGCAACAGCAGTTTAGGAAAGGTGGATACATTTCATGAGAGTCTGGTAGCTTTGCATCCAAGGTAAAAATGATTCTGCCTTAGGCTAGAGCGTGTAGACAGTTTGACAGAGGGATCACAATTGGAAATTCTTTTCCTTACCCTGTTCAGACAAGTTTTTCACAATCAGCTTCTGGCAGATGATGCAGAAGTAGAGAAACACGTATCCTGGTCTTGTTTGGTGCTCTCAGAAACTGCACCTGCTATGAGGTTGTTACCTAAGAAAGGTATGGAGACATACATAATCCACCAGAAAGTATAAGCGCAATAGAAGGGAAAACTTGGAAACGCCTCATACGCAGTCCCTTCTGGTAACCGCAGTACCTGAAAGCACAGCTAAACCTCACACTCTCTTATTTCTGGGTTGATGCACATGCCATCTCACAAGGTGATTTATTCATTATTTGTCTTCTATTTATATACATGCTCTCCCATTTACTTAGTGAATTTATTTTTCCTATCTCCATTATTTATTTTATCTCTTTTCTCCCATTAATTACTAATTGTCTCTTCCCCCTCCCTCTTGTTTCTCAGCCTTTGTTTTCCTTTCCCTTTTGGTCTTATCCTAAGAGGAGCGCTATGCAGTACCACAGAAAACAGAGACAATAGTAAAGGTGGCAGAGAACAGACAACCTCCCTTAGGGGAGGGACAATTCCCTTAATGCTTTTGTAGAAGGGACCAATACTGCAGAAGGATCAGTATTGGTTTTGGGGGGAATCTGCGGTTGATCAGATGTATCAAATCTTATCATAGCATTGGCGCAGTCACTGCTTTCATTCCCAGTGACTCAGCTGTTTTTCTTTTGTTTGCTCAGACCTGCCCTTCCAGTTCAGGACTGTTGAGAGTTGCTACCTGCTGGAAAGCAGTCCATCGTTTCTTCTTTCCCAAGTCCCAAGGTTAATGGTGAAACAAAGTTTTTCTGACAGTTAAATCCTCTTGCTCCTCCCACATTTTAATTCTCAGTGACTTTAATTCTCTGTAGTAGAAACAAAGGTGGAGAAAAGTCACAGAGCGCTTTCAGTCTTCTAGCTATGAAAACATTAATTTGTTAGAGAAAAATCTGAGCATACCCAAAGAAGAAGTTCATCAGCTTCGATGCAACTCAGAAGCCAGCTGCTTCTCCATTTAAGCTAGCTGGGAGTTGTACTGTAAGTATTAGAAGGCAGAGCTCAAGAGGATGCTGAGATGGCTCAAATCACACACAGCTGTCAGGATGTGCCTGTGAAACAACCAGTTCTGATTTCACCAACATCACTCCTAGCCCAGGTCAGTGGAAAACAGAAACCACATTTCCTGCTAAAAACACATAGGTAGAGAAGGCAAGCAGAGAGCAAAGTTACAACTGAGAACTCAGCTAGACCAACACTTGAAATGCTACTGAAGAATCAACTACATGTAGCCTTTATAGAGTATATAGCAATAAGTTATAAAGCTGTATATATCTCATCTTATTTTACAGATTTTAAAAGAACTGAAACCTCTAGTGTGGATTTTTCTGAGTCAGAATGTACCTGAAGTAGTTTATCTCATCTACCTGCTTTACACGGTAATTCATCAAACTTACTTGCTCAATAATGGGGAGCAAGGCTGGAGGCCTTCTCTTCGTTACTGGATCCTAGGGCCCAAAACATGGTGCCTCATTCCTGCACATACCCCTTCATTGCAGCTCCTGTTAGAATCAATGAGAGCAGCAGGCATGTCCTACCTCTTCAGGATCAACTTTTCAAGACAGGAACCATGTCCAATTGCTGTTGAACTGATTACTTAGAGGGAGAGGCCCTGGAACTCTCTGCAACTGGCAAAGTGT
>NW_008824934.1:585824-617046 GCF_000699105.1 Pygoscelis adeliae | reverse complement strand
TACAAGATATACAGCTCCCTAAAAATGCCTCCCCTCCTTCACAAGAAGTCTCAAGTGGTGCCAGAGCATTTGACCATCTGCAGGGCCTCAAGTCATTGTATTTTAAAGAATTTCTTAGGCAGCACCCCCAGCTGTCGATCCTGACGTAGCCAAAACAAGAGACAGTGCAAGCCCAACAAACGCCAGTGTTAGGCTTTTTTTTGGCACTATAATAGCGATATAATAGCACTTATCACTGGGGCACCCCAGCACCTCCCACAACACGTGTGAAGGGAGGTAAGGAAGAAGAAGGGCAAAGCAGATTGTTCATCACAGGAAGGGCTCAAATGCTGATAGCAGCCAGTGTTTCTCATACTTCACATAAATAGTCTCCAGATACTGATAAAAGTCCAGTGGCTGCAGTCATCCAAGTCCTTGGGGTTCTATTTATTGAAGTATGCAGTCAAATCAGGCTCTTGCAGTTATTCGCTGGCAAAGCACAGAAGGACCACACGCTGTCTTTGGTGGCAGTACTTCACTTGTATTGCAGTTAGGAAGAAAAGTACAGGTGGTGGCTTCTGACATAAGAGTAACAGAACAACTTGAAAATAGTTAGGTCTCCTTACATTTTTGCATGGCAACAATGAGCATGCAAGAGTGCCCAGCAAATGAGAGCATGGACATGCAATGCCGTACTCCTCTGTGCTAGAGAGATCTGTAACATAGTCACTTCTCCAAGCCAATTCTTTTTGGCATCCGACTACCTGAAAGGCAAAATAAAAATAAAAAAAAAAAGGGAAAGTAAACCGCACTGACCATTAATTACTTCAGCTCTGAAAAAGCTGCTAAGATTGACTCTATATAGCAGCTGCTTAACAACCCTCTGCAGTGTAAACAGGAAAACTGGTAGAACTTAATAGACAAACAAACGAACTGCACCAAAATTGCCAGGACATCCATAACCTGCCTTGATTTGGGATACACACCATTGGGTTTGTTAACAAATCAAAGTAGTCAGAAATGTGCTTTTTTTAATCTCATCCTGATAATCACTCGGCCTGCTGGGCCAGTGACTCAAACCTGCAGGAAGGGCGAAAAGAGTACTGCGAGTTCTTAGTATCTTTCCCTTGGTACTGGATTTTTGCAGAGGTCTCTCGTCTTAGTATTAACATGTCTGATCATACTTTGTTCACAGGAGCAGCAAGCCTTCTTCAATGCAGTAGATAGCTGCAGGATGTAAATATTGTTGCTTTTAATCAAAAGTTGTCATTTTCTCTGTGTCAGAACCCTCAAAAAAAGCACAGGTTAGGCAATTACTAATGTCATAAGCACAGTAATCAGGCTAGCCATGAATGAAAATGGGATCATGAAGCCAGCCCCCAGACATGCATGACAATAACAGTACAATGACAGCCAGGGAACATAACTTCATTCTATATTTTACGGTGGAAAGAGACTGAGATGCAAGATGAAGTCTGGTTTCCTTATCTCCAGGCTTAATTGGTTTTTCAATCTGGGCGCAGTACTGTTTTCACATGCCTTTAATGATGCAGAGATCAGAAGGTTTAATGCATTTAGCTAGAGTCAGTGTGCAGCCAGGGAATCATGCAATCAGGAAAGTAAGACGGTTTAAAAGTGACCAGCTCCCCCCTCCCCCAATTACTATCTAGTGACTTCTTTCAGAAATTTAGGGGTTGATTGCATTTTATGGCTTCAGGGTTTTGTGGCATTAGGTGGTGATTGTTTTATGTCTCCATTTTCCTGCAGGTGATAAGGGAGTGGGGCAAAGGGAATTCTTACGCTCTGGAAGCTGCTTTCATTACCGGCTCTTGCATTTCTGTTGCAATAAAATCTGTTTTGTTTTGGGCACTGATTCATGTCTACCGCAGCTTTGGGCAGGGGCTGAGAGAACGAAGTAAGTACTTGAAAAGGTTAACTTACCTATGAAGGTTGTAGCCTATTGTATCACAGTCACAATTAAGTAGAGAGCTCCTCGAACCAAGAAAATAGTTAGGGATAGTCACAATAAAAGGCAGATCCCTGATGACATCAAGCACTACTGCAGCCTCAGAATTTACTGGCCTGACAAAGCTCAGAAGCTTGGATGGAACTTATGTGATCTCTCCCTGAAGAAAACTGACATTAGTCAAAGTTGCTTGCAACCTATGCAAGAATTGCTGCTATCCAGAAAAACAGGCCTGTGTACATGTAATTTTTCTTTTTTTATCATGCTGTATAACTGCCTTATAACTAAGAGAGACAGAATAAAGGGACCTAGAGAGCCACTAATCTTAAACTACCCAAACCTCCTTTTACATGAAGGACATAAATGCTGCTACACATTGGTATTGACTGATCTTCCTTTCTTTCCACAGTGTTTTCTTCCTATGGAAGGATCGACTCCTGAGCATCCCCCTTGTGTTCTATCTGCAGCTCTTACAGAGTGAAATCATAGCTGGGGAAGTTCTGATCAAGTACTTGCATTCAGGATGTAAGATAACGGGTCAGTTTCACAGAGGTCGGGAAAGTTGCTCAGAAAAATGTCTACACATTTCTTGGTTTGTATTGTGCTAGGGAACTATAGCAGTGCAGCTGGTAACTTAGTTTAAAAAGCAAAGTGCGCTTGGGAAATTAACAGTAATCCTCTCAATTCAATGAGTTTTGCTGACAGGACAATGCATCTTTCACTCCTCGCTTTCCTGATGTTGCTTTGTAACTGCAGGAGGTTCACAACATGCATGTGAGTAGAGAATGTTGTTAATACAAATGCTGTTTTTCTGGATATACACAAACATAATGAAAATAATTTGCACCCCCATCTTTCATTAGTGTGTCTTGAAGTGGATTGCCCTACCATCATTTCTCAACTCAGATCTGTTGCTGAACAGAGGTCAAGCCCCGAAGTTGTTCTGATGACAGCTGTATTCCCTGATCTCCACTATGGCTGTGTGATGGCTTAACCCCAACAGAATGGCTAGGGCTCTTGTTCCTCCTCTGACTTCGGAATATTTCAAATTTTTTTTTATTTTTTTTTAAATCCCAGCTACACATGAAAACTACGCAATGTAATCTCATGCCTTCCTGTACTGCACCTAACCGATGTGCCATTTCATACACAAGAGTGACTGTTAAAATAAGCCTCTAATATTGTAATTCAAAAGTTTGGTATTTTATTGACTGGAACCTTTAGCTACTGGCTATTTTTTAATAAAGTATAAACACAGTTTGCACATGGATAGTTATTTCTCATATCAGCAGCATGAGTTCAACGGGAAGCCTGTTTACAAACTGAGTATGGAAGAGGCTGGAACTGCAATTCACACGTGCTGTAAACATTGCCGTCACATTCCTCTTCAGATACATCTTTAACTTGCAGGTACCTGTACACTGCAGAAAGTAGTTAAAATAGTTTATTGCAGCTTATTAGGGAAATTTACAACGATGATCTCTAAACTTCTATAAGAAAAAAGTAATTCTCATCCTAGTCTTCTAAACCTGAAACAAATCTATTTTATAGATAGCACAATGGAAGCATGAAGAGGTTAAATGTCTATGGTCAGACTGCATACAGCTGACAATATCAAGAGAAAGCACGAGAGTACCAGCTGATGACTGTGACTTCATTCCACAAGTCAAAATGTGACTATGAACTGTTGCTGAAGCGGAGGAACACAATTAAGCATATTCAATCCTTTTCTAAAACAAGCAACCACGCAGCAGGTCTTGCCTAGAGCAGGACCAGTAAGGGAAGACTTCCATCTTGCAGTAGGCCTGTGCTTGGTCAAAATTAGCCAAAAGAAAGTAGGCTTGTGCTATGTTCCTTTTATCTTCACAGCAAGCAGATGGCAGAAACAATTGTATCGTTAGAAGGAAAAAAGTTGTGATTACATTCAAACATCTATCTCCCCAAAAGCCGAAGGGTATTGTTATGCCTTGGGGAATTAACCTTCGCATTTTCACAGAAAAGTGTTCTTATTCCTGACTAAGGTCTTGTTAAGTTCCTGTGGAAATCTGCCTGTTCTTTCTCACAAGGTCTTGAAGTTAATACGTATGTAGATAAGAGCTACTAGGCTGAATCTGTGAAAGTTTCCTGATACACAATCCTGTCATAATCTGCAGACAGTATCTTCGGCCTACTCTAAATAGAAGCACTCTATTTTTTGCCCAGCAACTCTAACCCTGGATGTAGACAATCATTAAACCAACCGGTTCAGACAACCAAATTCACGTTTTCTATTATTAAAGCAGGAGATTAGTCCAGCTAAATCCAAGTTAACTTTGGATAAATCCAAAGTTACTCATCACATTTTTTATTGGTATTTGCCAATAGAAGAGGAAAACAATGGGAATAGATCACACTGTACCAAACAAATGGAAGCTACTGCTCTACATGTCATCAAGAACTTCCCCTGTCAAAAGCATTTAGCAAGTTCTACCCAGAACAATACCTAAAAGGAGATTCCAGTTTTAGGTAATTTGCACAAATTCTTTTCATAACACCTGATAAATACACAAACATTTCCCCTTCCTTGGTCAATCTTTTCCATGCTATATGAGAAATCTATAAAAAAAAAAAAGAAATCTATATCAAAAAAACCAGCATGTAGAGAGGCTACTTTTTCATATGCAGTAAAATAAGTGCACCCAACAGGAAGAAAAAGTCCAAATTACTCATATGCTTCATTTTTGCATGATTATCTTCTACCTGTTCAAGCCTTTGAGTTCAATATTTCATCGTGCATTACTGAAAAAAATTAATCAACTTGCTATTTTCCCATCACTACAAAGTATTGGTAGCTTTAATTGCATTTCTTGGGTATAGTTTCCTGCTTTTCTGTTTGAGGACAATACATGAGACCAAACTCATTTTCCCCTTTGTGCTCACGACTCCCCTTAAAAAAGCTTCAAGCTGCCGTGCACATGCGCAACAGCCGATACTAATCTGGATTCCAGAAAGGTTAGAAGAACACAGCACAGAAAGACAAAGATAATTTGACAAAGTAAGGAAGAGCATTTAGGCCTTGCAATCCTGCCCCACAGTAACAAGGGATTAATTGCTATGGTTAGTTCAAATTGTCTTTAGAACATGATCATGTTTTCATGAAACAAATCCTAACACCCCTGTAAATGCTATATGCTTCTCTAGCACTCCTTTCATTAGCAATGCAGTAAGTCATCTCACAGTTGCACAAGGAGCCTGACACTGTCATGAAGAGGTAGGACTGCTGCACAAAAAGGGAGACCCAAATTAAATTAGATTTAGTATTTCAGGGAACAGCAGCAACAGGTACAAGCTGTGCTGACCTCCACATCCAGTACAAGAGTTTTTCTGTACTTCCCGAGATGGCTGTAATCCATAATGCCACCCGATGCCTATGTGAACAACCTAGATTAAACTACACGTTGGTACCAACATCCATTTCAGCTTATCGTAGACACACTGCAGGGCAGGGTAAAACTAGAAAAGGATGGCCTCAAGCTTCACGCAGGTTTATGGCCAAATCTTCCTGTTTTGGGCTACTTTAAGTTCTCTTAACTCTTAAAAGCCCAGGGTAAATCAACACAGCCATTTTTTAATCAGCCCAGCTGAATTGATTTTGTGCAAAAATTTTTGATACCTCAGCTTGGAAAGAGTTGGGGGGGGGGGTGGAGAGGACTTTTTGCTGGTTTAACAAACTATGGTGATTACAGCTCTCAATGCTAGAAACTAGGCCGTTTAAAGTGAAAACGGTAAGAAGCCTTCATTCTGGCGAGACAGGACTAGCAAATTGCATATAAACTATCTCAAAAGAATCATCTACAAAATGAGGGTCCAGTCTTTAGCAGTGCTATTTCCCTGCTTTATGCATAGGCAATAGAGTGCCACCATCACAGAAATGGTGGGTTATTGTTTTGGCCATGGACAGCAAGAGTTTGTCACTACCCAAGCATGAGAAGATGGAAAACTCTAAGGTACCTTGTAAACCAAAGGAACTCCGTTTAAAAACAGCTATATTACCCGCGTAAGATATTTCCTCACTTTTATCAATCATTTGACATGCATGAACTGTTGGAATAGGTTACAGATTAATTATGAAATCATAAAAAGACTCTTAACCATAATAATTAGCTACACGTTTCATGGAAGAAGTGTCTAGAACTTGGTCACAACGTGCACAGGCAAGGATAGAATGGGCATTTAAACTATATTTTCAATCTTAAATTTACTAGGTATCCAAAATCTGAGATTATCTCAGATTATTGCCCTTATCTATTTCCTCATTTTTCTACTCTTGGGCCTCCAAAAAAGTAGTTACCATAGCCCAACTAGTTGTACCGAAGATTTGTTTCAACTTGCACAGCAAATCCAGCTTTTATTTTGAAACTTTTGAGAAAAGACGGTATCAGACGTATATTTCTAGAAAACAGATGCTACTGTCCCATGAGACAATGTATCAAAAAACCCACACTAGACATTTGCCTTCCAAGCAAGTAATTGTGTATACCTAATTTTATATTCTCAACAGTCAAAATGCTGCTTTACAAATCCAACTTTACAAAAAGATTTTATTGAAAGGATTGAAAAATATTTGTTTTCAACAATATTTAAAACAAGTTTTCAAAGCATTAACAATATGTAACAGGATTTTTCATCTTTTAAAAATTCAGTACACTGCTTTATTCCATACTACATCAGTTGTTAATAACTTCTTAAACTCTCTACTAGAGAATTAATTTAAAAAAAAAAAAGTTATTTCCAAGCTTCCATTTTGGCCCTTTGTAGACTGGAAAGGATTTGTAGGTACACTGACATTTACAAACTCTTATATTAGAAACACTACTCTTAATCAGCAAAAACCTATTTTACTAGTACAGTTTAAACACTGCATCAGCTGCATCAGTAAAATGAGGTTTTATTGCCAATATAACCAAGTCTGCATTACAGCTTTTTTCCTGGTTCAGCTGTGATTTGAGCAGAAGTTACCCACACTTTTAGTAGTTAAATATGCAAAACTTGAGTGCTGTTTAAACCTCACTAGCCTGCTTGTGAATTGCTGGTTTGCAGATTAAAGGCCATGAAAAGGGACTTTGTACAGTTAGATAAATTTGTAATGCATTAACACAATTTGGGTTGTTTTGATATAAAGCAGCTAGTACAATTATAATCAACGCAGCTTTCTGAAGAAAAAGCAAAGGCTAAAGTCAACATGTAACTTACTTTCCTTTAGTCAGTGATTGTAGCTCTCTACTTGGCTGATCAGTGATCCAAATAAGATTGTTATCAAGCAGGAATAGTTGTACAAGCAAAACTGCAGAAGCCTCAAAGCCAGTAATGCAATTGCAGTACGTGATAAATTTAAAGACAACTCCTAATCTAGATCTAATCTAGAGAAAGCAGGTAAATTTTGATTACAGATTTCATGAACTGTGCACTCTGAAAATTAAAGTTCCCCAGTTTAGTCAATAATAGCTTTACTATTATAAAAAGCATAAATAAAAAGTGCTGAATATAGTTTTATCTTTAAAAAAATACTAGATAAGGCTCATTAATCATTTTGCCTCACCTCTGCAAAATGATTTCCACTTCCTAGCGTGCCTAGTATTCTGCTTGTTTTTCACTTAACATTTATATAGCCACTATACCCTGTTCCTTTTCTCAATTATTGCGTGTTTAAATAAAATAGTTTCAAAGCAAAAAATCTGACACTTCTATAGTTCAAAAAGTAAACAGTTATTAAATAACTGAATACTCCACCTAGGAAACCCGTAAGCAGCTTCAAAACAGTGATAAAACAATTACCGCAGATTCGAGTGAAAGATAAATCCCAAAAGCTATCTGGATATTCTCCAAGATATCACAAAATTTGTCTATTTAGACCAAATCAAACCAATATTATATTTTACAAAATTTACAAACTGAGTATTAATTTATATTAACACATTTTCATTGTGATTTGTATCATTAACCAAGACTTTGTGTCTCTTTTATGGAAAAGTGCTCTCACCTGGATTTAATAAAATTAGACAGACTAGGGCAGCATCCAAAATTGAACAGACATTATTTAAACCATCAGAGGACAGCAGGTTAGGCAGAGTTTGGAAATTAATACATTTCCCATTACCACTTTGGACCACATAAACGACGTAAGACAATCATGAAAAGTTCAACAGAGCTTCTCATTCCACATTCAAGGAAATCCCACCTTAATCAGTAAATGAATTCCTCCACAACATTATGCCATAGGCTTAACTTTAACATATAATGTCCATTCCTTTAATGACCAATGCAGCAAGACTTTGAAAATGCTAAAGTTTGGATAGTATGATCATGAGACCGCACCACAGAGAACATAAATGTAAACATTATACTTGGGTTTGATATTTTTCAGTTAAAGTACAGTACAAACCCTTTTTTACCAACTAGGTTTTTTTGTTGGATTTCATTTTTCTTTCATAAAAGCACATACAATAAAATATGTACATAGAGAAGTTAGAAACATTTGAAAGCATCTTAAAAAAGTAAATACGAGACTTAGAATATCTTGAGTGTGCTGAAGGCACCATTGCTACTCTACTGGGAATGTGTCTTCTCATTTATCAGCCTACCAATGCAGTATCCCCTTCTGTATTACTCGGCACCAAGAGTTGGAAGGCATCTATGGAAGTTGAGGGCATTCAGGGCCTAGTATAGGATATTCTTTTTCTTCAAGACAATAGTGGAACTAGACAATATAGTAGTAATTGAAGTCCAGATTCTTCTTGAACACTTGGAGAATTTTTTTTTTTTTACTTTATAGTCTCTAATGCTACCATTTATTCCAGAGAATCAAACAAAAATAATAAGAAACAACAACACATTGATGATTCCCACCAACAGGAACTGCAGAGCTACAAGTAAGCTCAGCTACAAAAATGGAGATCACTGTAATAACCAACTAAGTCCACGCTAATGCTCGCCCATGCTATTTGTGGACATTTACACAGTGATGACAGCCAAGGGTCAAACACTGTTCAAATGGGCATAAGATATATATGTATATTAAAAATATATATACACACACACTTTTTTTTACTAGTTCCATCTATCCATAAAAAACATTCTTCATGGGTGTTACCTTCGCAGTGTGTCACATTCACAAGTAAGGAGAAAGTATTTTAAGCGCTGTCTTGATGGGGACTTCTTTTGGGCAAGACATTTAAGCTAACAAAGAGGAACTTTTTCTTTTTTTTTTTAAAGAAAATTTCTTAGAGCCTTCATATGCATAGCAGTCTTAAATGGAGTTACAAATATACCAAATTAAACACACTATTTCAATGCCACTTTTCTACTGCCACTTTTCTATTATGTATCTACATTCAGCCTACCACGTTATTGGTAAGTTATAGGTTACAATAAAAATCTACAGATGTGGTTGTCAATACCAATCAGAAATAATCCTTTTTCAGAGTGCTCATTTAAAGGAAATTCAAATTGGATTACAACAATTGGAGCCTAATTTCTTCAATTCCTGCTCTTGGTGGACAGGAAGTAGCACAAGCAGATCAGACAGATATAAACTATAATCACTATGTATGTCTGAGATGGTGACCACACTTGTCAGCCAAAAACTTGAGAACCCAAGCATATAGAAGGGATACTGCCACTTTCCATTCCCATGAGTCTTGTTAGATGTAGACACTCAAAATTCTTCTTCTTCAACAGCAAAGTTATTTTGCTTCTTCCGAACATTCCAGTGTAAACACTCAGCCAAGCTTTCAAACCAGTCGCTCACAGGATCTCGGAAACAGATCGAAGGAAGGGGATAGCAAGAGGTAGTGATGCTAATACTGCAACAACACAGGAATACCCCAGTCAGTCAAGGGCAATGAATAGCAATTAAAAAAAAAAATAAATCTTCTATTCACTAGCTAACATAGTGCTACGTTCAGCCAATTTGGTAAAACAGCAAGTTTCCATAATCAAGCAATAACCAAGTCTGCAGGCTCATCTAAACAGAGTGAACACAGGGCTTAAAATTGTTAACAGGTGCACTGTGGACAGCATTCTTTGACACAGTGAGAATACTGAACCACTCCATGACGTCCTGCAGTCTTTTGCTGGTCTTCACCTCAACAACACAGTGACAAAGGAGAACGTAAGTCACCACCTTGGCCTTTAAGTTTCAAGTTTTAACTATAAGCAACAGCACTAAGAAGTCTAGCATCTCACAAAGGGCCAAATCTCACATCTGAATCCTTACTGGTCTCCTGATCTATTCTATAGATCTTTCAACCTCAGAGGAAATACAAACAGTTCAAGACGGAGCATCATGCCAGCTATACATTTTCCTTCTTGGCAACTTGTATGGACCAAGAACAAAAAGAAGTCATCCTGAATAGCAAGTCTACCAGTCACATATCCCACAGTTGCCTTAAATCACCTCCCATTAGGAAAAGCCACCACATTTTGCACATGAAAACTGAGGAAACTTCACACACTGCGTTCTGCTCACTCAAGGCAATAGCATCGCAAGTGACCACAACCATTCACTAAGTTAACACAGTTTAAACCATATGGCACTATTCAGAGCCACTGCTTACATGCAACTCCTCTTGGTTTACATCTTCTCAAACTCCTAAGATTTATCTTTAAGTTAAATGTACAGAATTTTCTAAAGACGTGTCCATCTTCCTTGCCAAGCATGCAATGTTTACATGCTTTTGTCTTAACATTTCACTTGCTTTCGTAGTAAGATCTAAAAAACTCATGTTAGAAACTAAATACTTCTAGCACAGTTTGTGCTGTAAGAGGTGTTAGGGTTTAGAAAAGCTTGTTTCTTCACTGCCAGCAATCCTTTTGACAGATGTTAGAGAATGAGAGAATTACATGAGTCAGTATTTTCTATACTTATAGAGATACTACAATCAAAAAAAGGCTTGACCTGTCTCCATGGCATATTTCCTGCCTCTTCCTTCCATCAAATGAAACCCATGCTGTATTCCTGGCATCCGGAGAGAGCATAATCTGAAAAAGAGAAAAGAATTAAACTTCAGGTCCAAAACCTATTTTTCAAGAGCAAGGAACAAACACCTCCTCCATCCTCCCTCTGAGTACAGGATTGACCCTTCACAACTTTACAGTTGCACTGAAAATTCATAATCTGTCCATAATAACAGTGCAGTAACATACTACACAAGTTCCAAACGTTCATTTCATGTTTGGTATATATACATATATTTTTCTATATGCAATAAACCCCCTCTTTATAAACAGAAGATCATAAACCAGAAAGACCTTCCAGTTACAGCCAGTGCATGCTTTAATTCAGTTACATGAGTTGACTTAGCATCTCTTTCAAGAAAAATAATAAAGTTAATCCAGAACAATAGATTATATACATAATGAATCTACAGCTGCCAAATTTAGGAAGTTTTGCTCATATTGAACATAATTCCTTTTAAGAGAAAAGGATTTACTACTATTGGCCAGTAACACCCACTGACATGAAAGCAATTGTGGACTGACAGCAGCGCCGTGAATAAACATTCGATTTATGTTGTAAAACAAGAACAAAAACCCCAGCACACACTGGGGCTTCTTAATGCTAATCTTCTAACATCCCTAGGAGAGCCCTTCTTAAACATACTAGCTCTCTTCCAACTTAAGTAGACTGCAGGCTTGTAACAGGTAGAAGAAGCAGAAAGGGTTCTTCCTTACACATGGGTATTTATTAAAAATACACATTAACTAAGTCCATTTTATATTCGGGTATTGCATACCTTTTTTTCTGCAAGAGAGCATGAACAAAAAATAATCAGTGAATTGCAGATAACTCTACCAATATACTCAACATCTGCAATATTTGTTGTTTTAGCCATGAAAGTAGAATTTTTCATTCCCTTAAACACAACTGATTTACCTGCACTTTAGCAGAAATTATGTAAAATTTTATTAGTCAGAATGCAAATGTATGTATTCCCATTTTACAGAACGTTACACAACTACAATCCAGCAGGAAGCAGTGTAAAGCGTTCTGCTAGTGGGTGTATTATTTTAAACAAAGATGCATTCTTCAACCAGACATGATTTGGTCCTCCTACAAATGAAAGAATGCAGGAGATACCAAAGCAGAAGAGGTTAGGAAATGCTGTGTTCAGGTTCACATGGTTATTACAAAAGTTTTTAACTCAGAAAAAGAAATAACGTAACAGAAGCTAACCTTGAGTTCCACTCCAGCAGGAACAACAATAGGTCTGAAAGACAATGAGTGAGGGCAGATTGGGGTGATCATTATTGCAGGAACATTTGGATGAATCATAGAAGCTCCTGCTGCAGCTGCATATGCAGTGCTACCAGTCGGCGTGGAGACAATGACTCCTGTGAAAGCAGCAAAAATTTCACTTACATTAGCATTACAATCAATGTGTTATTTTGGAAGACGACTAAGAAATAGCACTGTTATGAAAATGAAGCAGAGAATGTATCAACTTGTATTTCACAGGAGAATTGCAGTCTAATACACAAAAAGTCAGAAACTCTCTTCTAATCCTGGCACAGCACGTTTGTTCTATGGCCTCATGTAAGTTGCATAAACTTCTAGATCTCGGGTTACAAAACTTTGTAACAGTGACATTCTTTTTTTTTTCCAAGGGTAAGAGCTTTAAAGATGAACTTCTGTATTTCATGAGTTGAGATCTTAGGCCTTCAGCAAATTCCAGATATTTAAGCAAATTTTTTCTGAGCTATTTCTTGCCCTTCACCCTAACACATCATACCCAAAGAAACTGTCACTTGCCTTCACAAGTCCATAAACAAAGCTTACAACACTTTAATGCTTTGTTGTGGAACGCATTAGTTACCAATGAAAAAACATACCTATTCTTTACACACTAATGCTTTCTGTCACCAGTGAACTGAAGTTGAGATTTTGTTTCCATGCGAGAAAATCCTCCGGTAAAAGAGCAACTGTCTACACACGAACTGATAAGCAATTTAACTCAAGAAGTAGACTCACCATCTCCTTGCACTGTTGTTATAAGGTGTCCATTTAGAAAGACATCTACATTGGAAAGGTAAGAAGAAGGACCACGATCCACTACAACTTCATTTAGGACCTGCCATGACATGAAATATTACACCGGTCTGCTCTTGCTGACTTGGCAATGTAATAAATGACAAGCCAAAACTTGCTTTCCAGATGTTTGAAAAATTCATGCTGATTTAGTACCTGCCAAATTAGACTCTCTTTACACTTCTGTCTTATCAAGTGCCAGCTGAAGTTTTCTGATGTTAAGAATTATTTCCAGAAGCTAGTTACTAACAATGTGCAGGGTTTTTCTTCTCACTTATAAATATCTTTGGGATATGCCATTTTAGAACTACTACTTTATTTTCAGAATAGAAGGAAAAATATTACTACAGGAAAGTACAATATTAGCACTTAGGATTGCAGGAAGTAATGAGGTATACCACTTCCTCATTATTTAGTGCACATATTGCGAATTAGAGCAATATGGATCTGTCCCACACTACTGGGCTAATGTAAGTAAACTAATGAAAAGGGGAAAGTTATAATAAAACAAGTACAAAGCAATTTACAAACAGCATATTAGTTCTTTTGCTTATTTTGCCCTCTGACCTGATATTGCATAATTTGCTTGCCCACTTCTTTCTCTATATTTGTAGACACTACTCCATTTTCTTCTATACCATTTTGTACTGTCATTTTCTCTCTGTGCTCTTTTACCACTTTCACTTTCAGCCTGCTTCGTAGAACAAGTGCTGCATTGCCTAGAAGTGAAATATAGGAGAAAGTACACAAAAATGATATGCTAGTATAGTAAATAAAATGCTGTCATTACTAGCAAACTGTATGAAGTGCCATCCACCTATTGCCCGTGCTTTCAACATTCCCAATTTCATTCACAAGTTAATTGTCTACATTTGGTTAAAGCTCAAAACTAATTTTTAGTAGTAATGAGCAAAATTAAAGTCAAATTTGAACCCAGTCCTTCCTCCCTTTCCTCATCATGTAAAAAGAAAATTTAAGTTTTATATGGACATGATCAAGATTGGAAAACAGTTAGGCTCATGTCATCTTCACTAAGACAAAAGCTAAGCTTAAAGAAAATCAGTGCATTAGAAACACCTATTAAAAGACAACATTCTAGCAACGTGAGAATTTTATACATCTTTTCAGGAATCTACTTAGGATGCAACTCAAATAACCTCATATTGAAGAAACAAAGTATTTCTTTCCTCAAATATTTTATTTGCCTGACTTCTCAGTATTTAAGCACTGCACTGCTCAGAGAAACAGACTACCACAGACTTCAGAGCTACACTCTGTATGTTTAGCTGTCATTTAACATATATTCTGCATCATCTTTTACTTGTTTACTCCACACAGGACAAAGTTATTTCTTAGCCATTTTCCTTTACAGAATAGTATGGAAAGCAGCACTGAATGGGTCAATGCAATGCAATACTTCTGTTAGTTTAGTATACATTTCTTGTGACTCAATCTTATGGGACAAACTGAGTTGGTTAAGAAAATTTACTAGTCTTGGAAAAAGCTACAGAAAATGTAACAAAAAGAAACACCACACCTTGTCCCCTTAAATTTACCTTCTATAACCTGAGTGACTTGGGACTGAAAATTCTCAAAATTAAATGGAGTAAGAAATCCAAGGGATCCCAGATGAAAAGCCATAACTGGAGGTACACTACCCTATCAATAAAGAAAAGAATTTAAAAGCTACTGAATAAAAGCAATTCATACTTCAACTAATTGCCTGTAAATATTTTAACTATTGATGTAACTTCAACTGTGCATAATAAAACCAACATATTACGTACATTATTTTCAGAAGGTATAGGGTAAAACAGGCTTGATAAAAAAAGGAATGAACTGCAAAGGACAAATGCCGTTCTCAATAACAAAGGAAAAATAAAACAACCTTCAAATACTTCAAAAAGAAAAGAGGTCTTTAAGTCTATTTCCCATAAAAACCAACCTGGAAAAGCGAAGAAGCATAAAGTAAGGTCCCATCTCCTCCCAGGCATATGATAAAGTCTATCTGATTGGAGATATCATCATAATCTAGAAGCAACATTGACATACAAGTTTTGAATTAAGTTTTATCAACAGACTTAATTTCCTAACATAAATTAAGTGCAGCATGCCAACATTCACTCACAAATATAAAAAACCACAACTAAGATCTAACAACAGCTGTTTGCAAAAGACACATTTGTTCAAACTTGACCGAGTGACTAAGGAAATACCAAGACAAGTGAGCAATATACTTCAACTTTACTTTCAAGAAATTACCATACCTTCTCTGAAGGTGCAAAATTTCTTCTTCACTGGTCCAAAATTATCATCATTAGCTATAGCAGGGTCTTCCAATACTTTTTTTTCTACATACACGATCATATTTTTCTCCTTAAGAGATGTAAGATAAGCTTGTTAATACCTCTTGAAATGACAAAATATTTTACTCTCCCCATCATTTGCAGTAGTTTAAAACACACAAATAATATTTTACAGAAGTGGTCTGCATCTGTAGATGCAGGTTGTGGGATTTATTTTTAACGTGTGGTCTAATTCTAATGAGAATTTTGCAGCATGTACAGACCATCTAATAAATTAAACTAAACTTTGGACTATAGATTACATGATACAGTAGCATTGCTATGTTTGCTCAAGGCTAAAGGATTAAGCTTTTTATATCCCATTCCCTGTAATTTAGAACTGCAAACAGAATGAAGGAAAGTTTTGACTTTGCTTTTTTTTTTATTTTTTTTAAAGCTCTGTACTTAGAGTACTTAAGGACTGATCTTAAGCTCTGAAGCAAGTTTTACTACCTTGAGTGGCAATGGGTATAACGATTTGTTTGCACTATACAATTTTGCACATTCCACATTCAACAGAACCAGTAATTGAAAACAGTTTAGATGTAAAATTTTTAATTATGGTAAAAAATGGAATTTACATTTTATTACCTCAGTAAGATACACACAAAGTTCTTTGAAAGGCTGCAGCAGACTGGCATCACGTATCTTTTTAATAACAAGGACGCTCTTGGGAGGTTTGTTCCATGTCAACCGCTGGCTTGCTGGATCCTGAATGTGCCTAGAGAATAGAAAAAAAAAGACAATGTTACTACATTTTGCTTTGACAACATTCTGGTCAGTTAAGAATATATCCTTAATTATAACTGCAAGCAGTCCTAGAACAATAGAAAGAAGGATGCAATGGTTCATATTGTAATGATGCTTTTTCCCCCATTAAACCAATCAATGCTTTACTATGTTAAGATGGTAACACAGTATTAAGGTGTCCAATTCTTGTAACTGCTACTGAGCTAATAACGTGTAAACAGAGACTTCAGCAGAAGCACTACAAAAGCTACTGGATCAAGGTCTTGAACTAACTGACATCTTCCCTGATGCTTCCAGCCGTAATGCTTTCCTCTATCTTCTCTTAGTGCTCTCTCCTCTTAAGCAGACTCAAAATAAGGAGAAACACCCAACTGGAGAATCAGAGAAAGCTACAACATAAACTTTTTTCCCATCCAATACTGTAAGTCAAACAGCTTAAGTCAATGTAAATTTAAAAAATAATGCAATAGCCAACCCAAATATTCGTTTTTCTTTTTAGCAATGTTTCCTTCAGCACTTTTTCACTGATACCAGTATACAGTCACAGTTTTCTCAATACGGTTTGAAGCCTGTAGATGCAGACACAAATTCTACAGTTTTTTTTACTAATACTAAACAACACTATCACAAAAGAAGGGCAAATAATTAAGATTCACATGGTCAACTGTACTAAATCCTCAAGATAAGCCTTAACAACTATGAAAAAACTATAGTACATAAACTCTATTCTGGGAAGTCTGCATTTGCAATTCATATTTCCTATCATAAAGCCTCATAAATAAAGGGCTTAAACAGGAACAGATGCCTGTATACTTAAATTCCAGGCAAACATTACAGATATGTAAGCATACGTAACTTTTGTGCAAAATTTCTTTAAAACTCTATATATTAATTTTATTTTAGTGTTGATCCCAAAACAAGTTTATCTGCTTAAAGTAGCACAACTACTAATTAAAAAAAACAACCCAAAACAAAAACAAACCACCTTTAAAAAGTATTTTAAAACTACTGTCTGCCTATTGTCAGGACAGCCTTCTAAGACTTGAGAACCTCAAGAACTAAATATAGGCACACAAATAATTTTGCAGCTTTCAAGAGGGTTCAGTAACAGAACCCTCATGCTGCTCTATAATACATTTAGTTGATTTAGGAATACCCAGCTGTATTTTCCTTCTTCATTTATATCTATTTCTAAGCTACATAATTTCACAGTTGTATTTCACATATTACAAGCATCCCATCCTTTTCCATACAGTGCAGATATAATCCATAAAGCAAAGCAGATTAGCATAAATGCTGAACAAGCCAAATTTACAGATATTTGGATTTAGCACTTCAAGGGTTAAAATAAAACAGATGATGATGCTGGAGGTGGAATAACCTGCTCATTTTACTTTCCAAAATGCCTATATTCTACATATAAATACAGCAGAAACTACAGATTAATGAAGTAGTCTAATACCAATAACCTTTACTAACAAACAGTGCTGTCTGTCCCTCTAAATATTATTACATAACACAGAAGAATACAAATATGCAGTTACACTCAGTGTCACATACAGGCTTTCAACATGATGTTATGTTTCACCTCACTGTATCTTAGAGTCAAGGAATCAGAGTAGTGGAGGTTGGAAGGCACCTCTGGAGATAGCCTAGTCCAATACCCTGGCTCAGTGTAAGGGTCTTTTGAAGATACCATACTCAGTCTCAAATATCGCCATGAATCTGAGATGACTATGAATTTGGAAGGCTTCTTCTGACTTGACTAACCAACCAATAGCTAAACTGAAAATAAAGTAAAATAAAATAAGAAGAGTTGCATTAATGTGTTTATTGCTGCTAGACAGTTGCAAAGGAACTGACGCTGAAGTTTTATATGCCATTTCCAATACAAATGGTGACTAAGGAAGCTTTTTCAATACTAAAGTTCATTTCATAAAATTAAATTCCTCAAATCTCAATACTGTTAAAAGGTAAAAAATACACATAGAGAAATCACCCCCAAAACCATTTCAAGATGATTAGGCTATCTTCTAAAACTGGCAAAGAACTAAAGTTTGCAGCACTGCTTTTCACTTAATAAACTTAGAACTAATACAGACTTCATTCAAACGAAAGACAGCCTGCCTATTTCAACTGTACTCACCAATTCCATGTAGTTCTACCAAATGAAAGATTATTCATAACATGCTTTAAGATCTTCATGTTTCTTTCCAGGAGTGAGGCAAATGCAACGCTCCAGAAAAAAAAAAGTCTGAGGCTTTTATCACTTATTAATAACCTGCTACCTCAAAAGAAAACATTTTTTTTTCTGAAAAAAATTTTTCCCCAGTTAAGTATTTCAATCAGTCCCAATAAAAAGTTCTGAGGCTTTACAGAAAAATCCTGTATAAATCGTTTATTACAGATCTTCAGAGGCAAGATTTCATAAGAAAAATCCCATTTCAAGAAAGAGTTTAAAAGCAGGTATTTGACCTCCCCTCTCCTCAACAACACAAGCACCTGATCCTTTTTTCACTGAATAATCATTCAATTCACCTGGTCATCTTACCTAACAGTCTTGGGAAAGCAGGTTTTTCCTGCAATCATCAACACTAGCACTTAAAGAGACACCAAGACCTTCACTAACTTATGCCCACACATAAAAGCTAAAATTTTCTGTTAAAAAATTCTCTACAGTGAAGAGAGGTTAACAATATTACTGACTGTAGAGAAGAAAAACCCAAACAAAAAGGTTTTGCTTGTTTTTAGAAGCCACAACAAAAACCTTACGTATAGTAAGAATAGTAATTTACAATTTGGTCTTCAAATAGTCCCTTCCTTCAACCCCAAGAGCAGCCTTTTCTCCCCAGCTATTCTGAACACTGCATAAGCAGTCTTTTCCCCGGCAAGTAGTGCGCGTTTAGTATTGCCTGCAGCCTCTGTACTCAACTGAGCTTGACACTGCTGTTATATTGTACCATGCTGGGCCAGCCCACGGGGAGGAGCATGTTCATCACAAGTCAGGTGCGTAAACATACAACGCAAGCTGGGTTTTCAGGGGAACTGCAGCACTCCAAGCCACCAACTTTACAACAGACAGAAAGAATGAGGAAGCTAAGAGTTACTGTACACTGCAAGATTTCCGCCCCACCTTTGTAGGAAAAGTTAGGATATCACCAACCTGTTTTGAGGAAGACTACTACTATTTAGGTAAAGATTTAGGTAAATAAATACTTAATTCAAATACCTTACGTTTAACTGAAAGAACAATGAAATAAATTTTTTTAAAAGGACAAAAATAGGAACCACTAACTTGGTTAATCTGTAGAACCCTAACATTCCTCGTTTGACAAAGCTGAAACACCATTTAGTAAGTATATAATACATGGTGTAAAAAGCAACACTTTTATACCACCCAACCTACAAAATAAAAATGTTTATACACCTGCTAAGCAGAAACCAACCCTTATTTTCACATTAAATTTATCAGCAGGGTCTAAAAGCACACTTGCCTTCATGATATTCATACACTGAAAGTGCCGTAGGTCAAATACAAAAATTCAAACTACTAGCTCAAACACATAATGCCAAGAGAGGGAGCAGGCTTTCCTCAGATTTCACAGTACACAGAACAATTTCTCCTCTTCTCCTTGTGTTGTCTGTAAAAATTTTTCTTCCTCTATCATTCAGAAACACTGCTTTTTATGTATTTCAAGTTGACGGAATAAACAAAATGCTACCAATAGCTTCTCCGTATCATAAATAGATTGCTATAAGGGTGTTTAATGCACGTGGTGAGTTTATTGTCAATTATGTTGGAAAGTGTTTATTATAGTTGCCTTTGTTGACATCAAACTATGGATTGCAGATTATGCAAAATATGTCTAAACAAAACTTCAGTACTTAATACTATTCACGTGCCCTGCCGTATTTTTATGTGAAATGGTTACATTTTTTTTCCAAAATAGATATACTGAGCTGTGAGAAAACTCCCATTAGTTTAGGTAGTAGATAGTGGGCCTAAGAACACCACATGAACTAGTAATGTAAAACCAGTAAAATTCATTTCCTTTTATGTCTGTTACCCTGCAGGAAGTATTCCTGCAAAACCACTATAAATCCATACACAGAAACACCGATTATGTCCTATCATCCCTTGGGTGAAAAAAACCCCAATGACATTCAAACCCATATTATACTTTTCAACATGCAGATCAAGCTAAGGCACATCTAATGGGGTTTTACTTGAGAATACAGTTGAGCAGTGCTATCCGTTATCCTCTCAGACTGACTTTTTAAATGGCCAATGTATGATAAAAATGGCAGGCCAATTTTGGCAATGCAGACCCCAAGCTGGCAATCAAGCACCACGAAAATCTCTAAATATTAGGTACAAGCAATGCTGATAAGGGGATGAATAGTGGAAAAGCAAACTTATCTTCTTTCACATAGAATAAGCATACCACCATTTGTTTGACAAGTACTTACATAATTGTTTTAGGATTTTGCAGCATACAGGCCTTTGGTCCAAATGTGGTCACTGGGCATGGTCCATGCAAGGAGCGTGTTCTCCTAAATATATATATATAAAAAAAAATAATCAGTAAGCAAAAGAAATGTGATGACAAACTGGGTATAATTAGCTCCCCAACCACCAAAACCACTTTGAAAAATTTGCACTACGCAATTCAGGGCAAAGTATATTTCTTAAACCTACATTTGTGGTTGACCAGCCAATGTAATTTTACACGTATTAGCTCTCACACTTCAAATCTAAAACTTAACTCCTGTACCTACTCCTTGAAAGCGATTTTAGTTGAAGCCTCACTCACAGTTTATCCTCTCCACATACTGAGTAATCAATTCCTAAATATTAGTACCAGGCATATATTCTTCTTGTATTCATTTCATCTTCACTTTGCACAAAGGAAGCATCACAGCCTCAAAGAAGATATGGTCAAGTTTTCTCAGGTTGGTTCTGTGAATTCATGTCAAGCCTGCAAAGATTCTATTTAGTCTCGACTCTTCTGGACACTACAATACAGAACAGTGCATGTCTCTCTCAGAGAGTCCAAAAAAATGTGTAGATAAATCCCAAATTATAAAAACATAATCCACTTTCAAGGTCTCACTACCGTGAAAAGGAAAAGTCCTATGTTTAAGAAACAAAGCACAGATAATTCCTGTTTCAGAATTAGCTACGTAATTCTTAAAACACCTCTTTATTTTTTTTTAGCTAGAGTAAGAAGGAACATAAATAACTAAAGGACACATTTTTCAACTCCTCAATTCGTTGTAATCCTAAATAATAGCCAATATGATAGCATAAACAAGTATTTAACACTGAATACTCAACCAGGTACTTGAGTAGTAGTTGACTGAACATTTCAGATTTTGTAGGAAGTTATTAAATAACACCGAGAAATTATCAAGTGAGACACTTGTGGCAACATTCAAAAGAAACTCAAAATATCTCTGTAATAACACTAGCTGAGCAAAAGAGCAGCAGGTTCAGTTTTTGTTATGTAATTCAGTAGTCTCACAACCTTCACTTAGCAAGTGTGCCTAATCAATTAATTAAAATACAAAACATAAGCCAGGGCTTTTGTTTATATAGTATAAGCACTTTCTCTTCCGTAATATTTTGGCATTCATTAATTTCTGTTGACAACAATCAAGCAAACAACTAAGCATACAGACAAAAACAATAAGCCCAAGACTGTTGTTTTCAGGCCATGTTCTCAGCAAAAAAAACAAACCACCTACAATGATTGTTAGTTGTGTGTCATTAGTGTGTATAAGGATTAGTCTGCATCGATTCCTAAGTGACATCAGCTTCACTGCTGCAGACACAATAGCCACGACACTTTCTTTTCTGTATTTCTTGAAGCACTACATCTTATCTAAGAGCACACAATTTTAGAACAGGACATTCAGAATGATTAAACCTGGTATAAATACACATGAAATAGCTTAATGAGTGCTCTTCATCTCAATAAGGCTCAGTAACGCATATAGATTAGGCTTCCCAGTGTAAGTCTTGACAAGCATTTACATGAAATCGCCAACACTGAGGCAATACGTTCAGATTTTTTTGCCATGGTCAAGTCACAGTAATGGTGTCCCAATCATTTAAACACTTCTTTGGTTGGTTAAATCTTTGCACTTAATATATCAATAAAATGCAAATCCTTCAATTCTAAGGTATATGGAGATATATAGCTGCAGGTACCAGGCCTTAGTTAATTTTATTACATACTAGGTTAGGTCTCCTTAGTTTTTTATTTTGTTTCCCCGCCCGCCCCCATTAGCCACATTTGCCTTTTACAGATTACATTAAAACAGTTCCCTTTTTTTCCATCAGCCACAAACAGATAGAATCTAGGATTTTGACTTTGCTAAAATAGGCTATTTAAGCAAGAGCCTTCACTAACCAAAAACATTTTTTCTAGGTATTAAGGTAATACAGAAATTTACAAACAAGAAATCAATCACTATTGACTGAAATCACCGAAGACTGAAAAATTTCTGTTTTTACTGCTGAGAAAGATTGGGGCAATAATTCAGTCATTTAAGATGAGGAGTAGCTATTAGGTTAATTTAATCTCTTAGAAGATGCACAGAAGACATCCCGGGCTGAGATTAAGGCAGGTAGAGACAACCAAGATGTAGAACAAATGCTATTTGAATAGGTAGAAAAAAATGCTAATTTTTTCCATTTATTTATCTAGTAAGAGCTAATATGATCTTTGTCTTCAAATAAACAGGAGTTCTGCAATGTCATTTATCCTCAAACTTAAATCCCACCCAGAACACAGGATTACTCCTAGCTCTAGGATGAGATTATCTAGACCAAGTCAGAACTGTTCCTTCCTTCCCACCTCCTTCAGCAAATCTGTAAACGGGAGTAAAACTTACTCAAGTCATGTAACTCTTGAAACATTATGTAAATGCTATTAGAATTATTCCATTAAAAAGAACAGGAAATATGTGTTTCCTGTGCTTAATTCAATTAAACACAGGAACTGGTAACTAATCTATTGCTTGGCGGTAACAAATCATTACTGCACTGCCTTTTATTATAAAGTAGCTCAGACCAGCCTAATGATTCACTCAATATTAAAAAACGCCCTCAGAAATCTAATAAAAATCAAAACCAGATGACGGGTTAAAAAGATATAATTAAGGAATAACAGCAACATCCTATTTGTTTCATGTCTAAGAAAATATGCGTGTGTAAGATTTTAATGCCAATAATGAAAACAAGTATTTAATTTCCTACATTGAACACAGAGAAGTGATACTTGTTTTTCAAATAATTTTTTCCATTTATAAGTCCAGGCATGACCAATCCAGTCAGATAAGATTATTACTAAATGTTTTATAAAGTTTACTTATTTATATTGAAACAGAAAAATGAGCAAGGACTGAGTCCTTAGCCAATCACACTAAGAGATTAATGTGTGTACCAATATGTGTAAAGGACAGGTCGTTATTCCATGCCACTCCCAATAATTGGCTAAGCTCTGTTGCTACAAGAGGCATTAAATATCCACATCTGACCTTCACGACATTCGAAGTTTTCTCTACAAGCTCTAATTAATAATCGGTATACATTTTGGTTGAGATTTTACCTGGTTTTATTAGTATTCAATCTATGCACTATTCATTCTACAGAAGGTAAAACGTTTGAGCCAACAGAATTTAAAGTTGTTTGTAGCAAGACTGTCTTTGCTAAGAATGAGCAGCAGTGCACTGGAAATTATACATCTTTTAGGAAAATGTACTTGCCAGTTCAAAGCAGATAGACAGCTACTTCACTCTGAATACTATATAGCAAGCCTGAGATCACTTTCTGACATTCTGCAAAATGCCTTGTGACAATTTTGCACTAAATTGAAAACAGCCAGCGAATGAAGGCAGAGAAACTTAATGAAAAAAAAAAAAATCTCATAAACAGTAACCCTAATTCAAACCCATAATGGGTAGGGTCTACAAAGATCACTTCTAGTTTAAAAATGAAAAAGTAGTTATTTAGCTAGAAGATAACAATACACAAAAATTTAGACCACATTGTCTTTTACACAGGTTAACTGAAGTCTACATTCTTATATCTTTAAGTGGAGAAGGGAAAAAACACCAGTTTTACAGCATGCTTTTAACGTAAAGTCTTACGTATTGACTATGACACACAACATAGAAGCTAGAACGGTACGATCAGAGCACAGTCCTTTGTGAACGTTTTCCAAAAGCATTAAAGTACACTGACTTTCTGAACCACATATGCAAAGCAAGTATTTTCCTAACCTTTTAGCCTCTTCAGTTAAAGGCTTTTATTATGCCTCCCTTCACCATAAAGCTTCCCCCTGCGATCTTCAGCCTCACCCATATATGCTCTGCCTTGCAAAAGCATTCCTACCAGCAAAGCAGTAACTCTGGACGATAATTTCAGCTGTTGAGAAACTCCTCCATGATTCTGTCCGTGCTTTTATAGAGGGTCACAATGTAAGTAAGGTGAAGTTCTGCTATGCTTCCCACAAGTTCAAGACACACTGCTACCACAGCATGCTATTCAATATTTGCAATGGGTCCAAAGATCACAAAATCAAAAGTTCTATCTAGGCCGTCCACATGACAAGAGCCTTGCAACTAGATCAGAAATTTGGCTCAAAAGAAAAAATGGGCGTTTCTCACTGCTATGAAACAACCTGCAAGCACAAACTTACTTTGTGCTGCCTCACGTTACCATATAACCTAAATACTCATACAGGTTTTTAATACACAGCACTAGAGCTCTAGCTACAGCATTTGTAAAAATTTGCAGAAGTATCTCTGCTGTTGATTGATTCTTTTTTGAGACTATGAACTCTGCAGATACCTGTTTTGACAGCCATACCATTTTGATTACAGGCCTGCTCTTAGTCTACGCCCCACCTTTAACTTCCTGCCTTCATTTTGGACTAACAACCTTTTGAAGTGCATTTTAAGAATCCCTTAAAAGCAACTTGTTGAGCAAGAGGTAAAGTTCTGCCTACTAATTAAAGATCTGGAACCAAGCACAAAACTGTTCCTTTCTTGTGACCTGAACCACTATCAAGCTATGAATTAACGTAGCTCAGTACAGATGCATTTGCATTTTATATCTGGAAGGTACTTAAAACTGCTGAAGCTAGGTTGAAATATGACAAATATCATAGTATTCAAAGTTCAAATCTACTCCAAAACCCTGGAAGTCAAGTACTTGGGCACAATGTGTTCCTAAAATTTGAAAATTTATATTTTGTGTTTATCTGCTTATAAACAATAACCTCCTAAGCTTTTATACTTCAAGAACTTATCCTAGCTGGAAATATACCCATACTTTCTTAACTAACTTTCTTACTAAGAAATAATTTCACTACATGACACTACAGATAGAAGTTTTATATGCAGTTTGTCTTCAAAAAAAAGGATCTATTACATTTCACATAGCCATTTCTAAATGCAAACACCTTCTTGAATCCAGACTCTGACATACACACTTCAGACAGCATTTAAATAGCATATACAAAGCAAATGAGTAATGCGTTGTCTTGCTGAAGCTGTATATGCACATATAGAATGTTGCTGAAGCATCTACAAAAAGCAGTTTAAGATCTCCCAAGAAACACAACCAGCCAGAACCTGTTTAAATGAATACTATGGTTATATAAAAAGAGGAATGGAAATTAAAATCTAGATAATTTTTTTTTTTTCCCATTTTTCTTACAAGTAACAACAATAGGAAGAACCAAGAGCCATACCGGAATTCTTTGGTGCTTCCCAGGGCTGGTGAAGCAGACAAACTTCGTGACTTAGCTCGTCCCCGGCTAGTATTGCTCCACTCCTCATCATCATGACACGTTGAGCAATGGTAAGCAGAATCTGAACTCACATCAGCCTTACTGGTACACAGTTTTTCTCGATTCATCTCCATACTGGAAGTGAAGGAACCTCAGCGAGAGAGAAATTCAATTCCTGTGGAAAAACACCAGGAGAAAGGGGATAAGGAGGAAAGAGAAGAAAAATCTCAGTATTAGCAAAGCTAATAGAGTAAGTATTAAACACTGAGTTTACACACTTTGATAAACACTTCTTGAAAGGATCTGGGCAACTGAGAAGCTCTTCAAGGTAACCAGAAGACACTGGAAGGAAAAACAACCAGAATTAAAACACATATGTGCCCAGATTTAGAAAAGGCTCAATAAAAAGTTGTTTCAAGACCAGCACAGATTCACGTCTCCAGTTACATATGGGATAAAACAAATTCATTTTAGATACTGAAGAGGAAGAAAAGCTTTAGATATTCACCAAGGAATCAAGACTCAGGAAAAACTATAAAGTCTCCTATTAGGTGATACATATATTGAACAAATAAAACTAGAATACTCTAAGCTATAACAGAAAAAAACCTGTTAAAGTAAGCAAAAAAATAATGCAATAGAGATAACCTTAATAAACTTCAATTCTTCACAAAAATGAGATTAATACCAAGCTGAGAAGAGAGAAAAACAAGTTGGAGGACGATACCAAAGTTCTTAAATCATTTGTGACAAACTGGGGAGATGATCCAAAGCAAACAAGATGAAACAAGGACAAATGTGAAGTATTTCACTTCCACAAATAACCAGCACAAATAAAAGATAAACAGCTGACTAGACAGCAATTTTACAGAAGTAAAAAAATCCAAACCAAAACCCAAACTTGAAATAACCATCCTTCCCCGAAAGTACTAGAAATTCCATATGTAAGTTCTCATCGTTATTTGAACCAAGTAGAAGACGACTTATCAGAATATAAATAGAAAGCAACTTTCAGTGTATGAATAAACACTAAACTATAAAAAAATAGTATCTAAGATAATGCAGTCTAGAGGAACAGTACATTCCTCAAGTCAGTTGATTTCAAGACAGGGGAAAAGTTGGTTCATTACAAATTTGCAGATGTTTTTAGAACAGTTTCATCACTTTGGATGCACTTCCCACTATATCCTGTAGAGAATGGACCGTAACATTATCTTAACCATTAAAATGGACTACGACCCTGGAAAATACTCATAGAATAATGATATTTGGCTGTAAAGTTACCAGAGGATGACAATCTCCACAATTTTACAAGTACAATGTTTCACAGCATCCCAACTTTTAGATAACAAAAGCATCAATAAAATGAAGTTGTAATTTTAGAATGAGCACTGGCTCACTACTAAATTAGACAGAACCACTACCTAATCAAATTAGAAAATACTTTTGCTCCTACTGTAGATTAGGCTTACCCTAAGAGAACACCACTACAAAGAGGTACAATTACTGTCATCCATTAATAATTTATAAGATCCTGCACTTGTAAAGATCTCAATGTTCAGTTGTCGGTTACTCATTGCTTAGTACCACCTGTGACCATGACTTGGGAAATAGTCATTTCAACACATTTTTAATTTTTAACAGCTAAAATTAGAAAAATGTAACTCCATTTTTAGACAACTTTAAGCTCAATATAAATTTTGTGCCAGTTAGTTGATTTATGCACATAACAACTCTGATCGTGCAAGCACGTATGTAAAACAGACTGCAAAATCTGACTCAAACAACATAAATTATTTTTAATAGATTTTAATTTGTATTACCTTTTTATCACAACCTCATCAAGCTTCAGGAATACATCTCTGGCTGGTTGTTTCTGAACCAGCTACAGAAAACAAGTCATTTAGATATCTGAGTTTCAGAAAAGAAGTGACTTTAAAATGAGATATTCAGTATCTCTGACTGGAAAGGGTCTTTCAGCATCTGTGTGTGCATGAGGAAAGTTCTTACATTGTTTGTTCTTTAAATCATAATCTAAACTAGCCCACCATTTTTACTTCAGAGATTCCAGATATACCTGAACAAGTATTTCTGATGGATTCCCCCCGACGCTCCACGCAAACTGGATTCTGAATTAACAGTCTTCCTCGTCAAATACAGAAAGAACTCAAAATTTTAAGTTCTGAATTTTAACAAAGAGGGCTTTATCCAATAGATTTAAAAATAATTTTAAAAAAGCCATAAAGAAAGTTAGAAAACTAGACATCATTTACCATCTTTGTAGGTACGCACACTTGTAATGCACTTATTAAAGGCCTATCAATCAACATATCTTTTTGGAAAAAAAAACAAACTAATACCTTAATTTTTACTTTTAAATCTAAGGGTTATTCTTTAGAACCTGAAATCATTCTTGTGTTTGGTATATCTATTTCATAGGGTCCAAATAGGCATCTCCAGGATCTTTATATACCCAGACTTCCACATACTTTACCATCTTCCTGATTTTTAAGGAATTACAGATCTGACTATATCTTTACTGGAGTACCATGCTCTTAACCAAAACTATTATAGCGAGTCAAAGTTAATGCTTAGTATACGTGAATACATGCCATTCTGTAGAATTAGCCAATAAAAATGCTGAGGATAATTATTCATCAGTGGAGGAGATCAGCTCCTCAAGAATAATTCAGACAGGAAAAAAATACCCTGGAACTGGTGGAGGAGAAAAAGCAGACACCGACAACCACTGCAACTGTGTTTCATTATCAAATTTAGAAACCAGGTGTTTCCAAAAGAAACCCTGTCCTCACAGAATTACCCTAGGAAATCATACAGATAACTAATGATATAGATAAAAACAGCTATCTCTCAATATGGACTGCTGCTAAGCTATTTCAGAAGTATTGAGAGTGAAAATCAGTAGCGAACAGTCTCTCATCTCCTCTTACCTATCCCCATCAGCATAGTTCTCAAAGACACTCATATATCCACATGCACATATCTGCACTATGCATCCACTCTCAAAAGTCAGAATTGTAAGTAATTATTTCTTAAAAAACTGCACTGCAAAATGGGCACACACAAAAATTTGACAAGCCCAGGCAGTTAACGATACATCATTTTCCTTTGCTTTCCCATTACATAGGTTATCAACTCCTCATTCCTTCTTATCCAAACACTGAGAGCTTGATCTGGGCCTAGGAAAATAAAAATTACAACAACAGTTAAAGTGTATGGAAATGCAACATCTGTGACAGTAGTTTATGGAAAATTAGTTTTCTCAGTAACTTAACAGTTGATACATATGCATCCCATTCCACAGCATCACCCTTAACTAAGAGGCGCAGACAACAATAATTTATGTAGCAGCAATAAATAAGGCATGTTTCCAAGTGACTTTGTTTGAAGTATCTCCATCTGGCAGATACTGCCAGTAAAGAAAATCAGATTAGCATAAAACTGGAAGTAAGACAGTGTACAGACCTACTAAATACAGCCTAAGAACTTGATATTCCTTCCATGTAATACTTTCCAATTCTGGATGTTTTAACTACAGTTTACACCATGTACTGTTTAATCAACGTTCCTTCACAAGACCTTTATTAAATAAGCAGACTTGACATAGAGACAAAACTATCACTGAACAGCTTCCAGGATTAGATCCAAAAACTTTAAGCACACGTCAACAAACTCGTGAAAAGGCCGCTCTGGTCAAAGTCATGTTCAAAAAAAAAAAAAAGTCAACAAAAGTCAAAAAAAGTATTTAGGTGTTCAACACTACAGAATGAAGGACAACTGAGAAATCGTTAACATTTAATATTAAATTTCTGTGATGGTGACACAAAGTAGTCAGTTGAGTCACCTCTCCTATGCACCCAACCTTTTACTCTAGTTTCCCATCTTCAACTTCTCTGTCGTTATAAATGAACACTCCCGTGAACCAAAACTTCACAGAGGTTTCATCAAACCATTTTTGTATAGACGGATACATTACCATAACATCCCCAAAGCTTTATTACATCGTTCAGACTACTGTTAAGGAATCACGCTCCAGGTCGACTACAAGAGTCCTAGTCACAAAGGAAATCTCAAAGAATTCTACTAAGCTTCCATATATATGTAATCCACACCCAGGCGGCCAGGTAAGAGTCGTGTGCGCTCACATCTTAAAAAGCCAGCTTCTCTGCTGTTTGATCACACCGAATAGCATACAAACAAATATGATCTTTCAATGCAAGCAGCCACACAAGAAGCGTAAGGCTGCAAATCATCAAGCGATTTAATTTTTTTTTAATGAGCGTGCTTGTAAGCTGTTACTTTGTAACAAGTTTTTCCTGTCCAAGGCATTGCCCTAAATCATCATGATTAGCAGATTACTGCAGGGTCCATCCTGACCAAATACTCACGCTACTTTTAACGTGCCTTCGAGACTGCAGCATTTCTACTAATTTCTTAGAAATTGCATCAGCCATTCAAAACTCCTCATTTTGTACCTTATTATCAGCCTTGTATTAGGGCATAAGAGGACAATGTTATATCCAAAAACGGTACCGCTTACCCCATTGCTACAGACCCCTGTTTCCTTAATCACTTAATTCTGTGGAGAAGGTTTTTTATTATTATATTTTGCTGAAGAAAGCACTCCAACAGAGGTTACATGCATATGCCTCCATCCCTAAGCACTAAACCTCCTCTCACCCAAAAAAGAAGAAACAGCTGTATCGGGTAGACAAAAACTTCTTTTTTGGTTTAGTTTAAAACTTCGTATTCTAGTGTGCCTGAAGAAAAAAAAAAAAAAATCCATATCGAAATTTAGCAGTCTGCCAGCAGTTGGAATTTAGTAGCATGTTTTTTGATGACATACTCCAGTGCTATTTCTACTAAAAAACAGACAGTATGACTGTCACGTGTGAAGAACCCAGGGAAAACAAGTCCGTTTGTACTTGTTAACCCTTCCGCTTCGGCAGCACCAACACACCCACCTACGATACCAAGGGCCAGGCATTAACAACCTAAAACTCATCGCCATCCCTTTAGTCAGAAACGCGGGTGTTCAAACAAACAAACAAACAAAGGAGGAGGCGGATCGCACGCACTCGATGTGCGACCAGGAGGAGATCGCGCCCCAGATCAAGTGGTTTTACTTGTTATCCTTTCGGGAAACTATCTTACCCCAGGGCTCCTTACCGCTCACGCTACTCGAGCGCACCGACGGTGTATTCCCGTCGAACAGCCCTCCCGGGTTTGCAGGCGTTACCTGGAAGCCCGCGGAGGGACCGACAGCCCGCAGTTCCCCGAGCGCCGCCCGACG
>NW_008824934.1:583320-585205 GCF_000699105.1 Pygoscelis adeliae | reverse complement strand
AGCGGGGCGACAGCGGGCGCATCACCGCGCATGCGCGGTGCCGGGGCGGGCCCTGCCCGTTTCTCGTTTTCGCTCGCTTGTGACTTTAAATTAGAAATTATCTGGCGCTAGGATTAGAACGCAGCAGAAGGCTGCAAAAAAAGGAGCGTGGACCGAATGTTAAGAAAGGTGCACAACCCTTCAACGTCCACCGCAAAATCCATGGTAACAGCCTTGACCAAGCCATGGTCCATCCCAGGAGAAACGATTACGTCCTCACATGAAACAAACTGCGGACTGCTCAAGGGCAAGCGTTACACGGCTGTGGCTTTGGTCTGTCCGTAATGCTATGGCTTCTTCTGCAGCCATCTCTCAGGTGGCCAGTTGCAAGTACAGGACTGGACACTTAGGTATGTAACATCTGGCACCTTCTAAAATGTGCTGTAATTCGTAATCTCACCTGCAACGTGTAATCTAGGGACAGGCACAGATCTGTACGTTCAATTGGCTTCATCTGCCGCCCTTCAGTTCATGCCACACCTTTTAATCCCTTCAGAATGGCTGCAGTTGTTTGGACACAATTCAGTCACACCCATCTACCCTGCAATAACTGTCACGAACTTTTACCTTGATCCTTCCTTAGATCATCAGTCAAATACTCTTTCTGATATAAAATTCCTGTTTGAGGATGCATGCCGCCTTTCTATACTGGAATCACTCCTAATCTCAACGACAAACAGAAGCTCCTGAAATGCAGGAAACCATTTTCCAGTCTGTCCTTGATCTGAAACCAAATTTTGAGCAAGGGTGAAACAAAACAAAAAGGCATTTGGTTTCAGTGTGCATGCTACCGTGAAATCATCAGGAACTTTGTCACAAACTTCAACAGAGCTAGGATCAGGCCCCTATATAGATGCCAACAAGAAAAGAATCCTTCACCGTTGCCAAAACCAATCAGGTTTTCCAATTTCTAAATTGCATTTTCAACCAATACTACTTTAAAGAGATCATAGACTCATACATGTAGCTCACTGGATTGTATATTAGGATAAATCCACAAAGTGAGAACAAGTTACACCGTTTAAGAATGTGGCAATTTGGGATTTTTTTTTTCTTCTTCCTTTATGCAGAAATTTATGTTTTCAGGAAACTGGGGAGCTGCAAAGAAGTGACGGTCAATAAATGACAAGACAAACTTGAAAAAGAGGAAACAGTTGCTACATATGGGGAAACACCGTAGGCAATGTTACACTACTTTCTAGAAAGTGCAGTATTTTGGAGTCACAGTTGTTCTTTAATCCACCCTCCAGATAATGTTAAGAGCCCACTCTGCAAGGAATTAAGGAAACAATACACAGTTCTACAAAGTTAATGATATCTTGGAGACTCAAATGTCTTTCAGGTGCTGAAAGAGATATTCAAACTGTGAAGGGACAACACAACATGACACTAGGAAGGAAAATAGCACTAAGTTTTACAGAGTCAAAGCATTCATCTTAAAAGCTGCAGCAAAACAACACATTCCAGCAGAGAGGAACCATGCTCGGACACAGTGCCTTTGTTAACCATGCCTGTCCATACCCAACTACTGACTACAAAAGATAATCAAGGAGTAAATTTTCATTTGAGTTGGCTCTTGGGATGGATTCTTCCAAATTCATTAAGATGAAAGAGAGAAATCATCACTAGAACCATTTTCCACAAGAATATATATTGGCTGTTAAGAAACAAACAGTTCAAAGCGGCAGGTTTTTTTCCCACGCACAGTAACTTCATGAAGTTGCTCAACATTTTGCAAGAGGCATGAACTCTGCGGCATGATAAACACTTATCCTCGTTAATTGGTGGAGATAAGCTGCTAATCAGCTGAGCCTATCCTATTTATAAAAGAGCTACAGTTACAACA
>NW_008824934.1:566880-583292 GCF_000699105.1 Pygoscelis adeliae | reverse complement strand
CAGCAGCGACCTTGGAAGCTCTGCCTGCTGGTCTGTATGAATAAAACATACAGACTGGTAACACCTCTTCCGTCCTCTACAGACTGAAGTGCCATTGGAAATAGAAGAGTCTTATGTCACTTTTGAGCATGTCCTCCCTAACGCCACGATCAGAGCAGTGTAGCTCAGCACTCTAACCCAGGCTGTGCTTCCTTTCTCCCAGGGAAGACACTGGGGAAAAATAAAGAGAAACGTTGGCAGTAACATTGAGAAATAAGCATAAAAACATACTGCTTTTTTCTACTAAGGCTCTCAGTTCTGTGAAATATGATTTGACTGGCTTTAGATTAACAAAAAAGTTAACAAAAATGCTATTGCTTGTTTGACTAATTGCACAGAAGACTGGTGCCTGATACAGAGAGGCTCTGTTCAGTCTCTATCTACAATCCAAACTTAGCTTCGGCAGAAGGTATTTCCACCAAACAGGAAACAATTAACAAGTTGTCTCTGTTAACACCTAACAGGGTTGAAGAACGTAGTTCTTACCTCTCAGACTTAATTTCAAACAGTCTCTGATGACTCAGAATTCCTGAGGAATCATGGGAAATAAATATGTACCACAAAGTTTAAATTCTGATTAAAATGGTGGCACATGAGTGTGACAAATAACGTATTTATCAATGGTCACAAACTACAGAGTCACTGACATAAAGACAGAGAAATGTATGCCACAGCATTGCATTCATTATTCAGGCTGATTACAAACACCTCCAATCATTACATAAATGTTATTATCACAATTTTAAAGACTGAACTAGATTAATTGACTTGCACAAGGGTTAACAAATCTGTGGCACAGCTGAGATAAGCAATCAGGAATGTTGGCATGTAGCCCCACACTCAATCCACTTGACAATACAGATAGTCTTTGATAATGTCAAGATAGGATTGAGAGCTGTTGGCAGCCAGTAAAGAGACCCTAGGTAACAGTGGGTGGAGAGATTTTGGAGAAATCTAACATGTGAAGAGTAGTATTAAAATAGGCACCCAGGACTTACCTCCTATCTCGCAGCAGGATAGGGGCAGACCTATGAAGAATGGCTTGAGATACAGCTTGGTGTGTTTTGGGAGGTGTTCCTGTCTCTCCCTGCGTGACTAATGGAGTCTGTTTTTTCTGCCTTCAAAACAGATAAAAACAATTACTTCCCTCTTTGTCAATCTTGTCAAGACTGTAATCTCACTGATACAGGAAACGCCTCTTTGCATGCACCTGAGAAGCACGCAGTCCATATTTTATGGATTTCCAGTTGCCACCCTAATACAAATAAGAATTAAAAACTAGGTCTACTTATTACACCATTTTACTGTTCACAGTGTCATGGTTTATCCCCAGTCAGCAACTAAGCACCACACAGCCGCTCGCTCACTCTCCACACACCCCCCTCAGTGGGATGGGAGAGAGAATCGAAACAGCAAAAGTGAGAAAACTTGTGGGTTGAGATAGGAACAGTTTAATACTTGAAATAAATAAATAATAGTAATAATAATTGTAATGGAAAGTAAAACAACAAGAGAGAGGAAAAAACCCCCAAAAAACAGGGAAAGAAAAAAAAAATTATGCAACCACTCACCACCCGCTGACTGACGCCCAGTCAGTCCCTGAGCAGCAATTGCTGCGCCCTGGCCAACTCCCCCCAGCTTATATACGGAGCATGACATCATATAGCATGTCGTAGATGGTATAGAATAAGGAGTGGATACATTGGAGAGAGGTATCCAGTACCTGAGGGAATTAGCCATGCTGGAAGTGATTTATGATGACCTAGACAACAAGCAGCTATCCAAAGATCCAGATGAAGTTAAGTGCACACGACCCACGTGGCAGAAGTTTGTACAGACCAGTATCTCAGCTGTTAGGAGTCAGCGTTCTTTTGCTCAAGGACCTGGGTGCACTTGGTGGATAATGCGGAAGGATGGGGAAATCCGATGTGTACCTCAAGGGGATTTGATTTTGGGTGAGAATAGCCAATGTGTTAATGGCTACATAATAGTATATGCCATACCAATGGTATTACAAAAAGAATCACACAGATTAATGAAGAATGAACTTTGATGAAATCGAGCAAAGCGCAGCAGTGATGGAACCAGAACTGACTTCAGCATGCAACAATCCAACACCGCGTACTCTCTCTCCTGCCCTAGAAGACTATTATGACAGATGTAACCCAAATTCAACAGACATTTTAGAGGGATGGCCCATAAAGTAAGGGAATGATATCTGTGTGTATATACTAAAAGACAAGAAAAGCAGTGGTGATTAAATAAAATATATTGGAAAGTATGGAACCTGGGCATGACGTAGATGGTATAGAATAAGGGGTGCACACATTGGAGAGAGGTATCCAGTAAGTGAGGGAATTAGCCAGGACACACAGGAAACCTGGTGATTCTTTGTAGGAAAGACCTTGATTCACAGGAGACCTTGATTCTTTTTAGGAAAGCAGCTTGATTAATTGGAAAATTTAAAAGCTTCTAGTTGCTTCAGTTTCCCCGGAGAAGACAGGATAAGGTGTTTGATAGGCAAGCACACCGCTGCAGCACTGAATTTCAAGCGAAGTTACTAGCTAGATGTGCAGTCCAGAGGGATTAATTCTGTTTTCTGCAAGATCCCTCTAAAGTCAAACACCTCTTAAACCTTTACTAGGCTAAACTTTCACATTGACAAAGCCAATGTTGCCCGCAATTCCAAGTGGAGAGACTAAAGGGAACTCTAGGGAAAAACTTCTCTTGGTTTTCTATTAAATACCTTTGCCCTAACTGTTTGGGGAGGTCTGGGCAATTGCATTTGCTACCTGCCCCCAAGCCACCAGTGCTTCCAACATTTATGATAGGAATATAGGAGAGATGTCAGAATCTGGCCTCGAGGAATTCTAGCGCTCCCTCAGTATTTCAAGGAAACTGGCTTATTTGCATCACCTAGGCTATCATCGCAACACACTCCACCACCATAACAGCTAAAAGATACTGAAATTCCAACCTCAGCTACTAGTTGGCTTTTGATAGCAGGGAGAGCTGGTTGTTCTGGGTCCTTTACTTGCCAGAAGCCACCCAAGTCAAATGAGTAAGATAAACACCTTATTGTAATAACGGAGGAAGTTGGGTCACAAGCTTTCATAACTGCCCAAACTTTGAAAACAGTCTGATGAGCAGCAGCAAAGAAACAGAGTAAGATGGTTCCTTTACATTCGATTCCTCTTTGTTGTCATGTGTTATCAGTCACATTGAACTCTGGAGACCATTATGCAGCTGTGGAATGATTTTAAATAGCAAGAGGCATAAGTTCAACAAGTGATATGAAAAGTAAAATGGCCAAACCCTGTTCTTGTCACTAGTAAGGGTTAGCAAGCGAAAGAATTATCACTTGAGGCTTTTCTTGCTTAAGTGCTGTACAGGTATGAAATACTATGTTCTTGTTGCAAAGAGAATGTAGATGGAAGACTCATTCTTATGCCTAGGTTACCACAACAAAATCTTATCACATACTAGCTGACTACAGTAAGTACCAAGTAGTCATATGGTGCACTGCAAACTTCACATTCATTACCACAATGCAGCTGATGCTTGTTAACTTATTATGAGTTAACACTTAAATTTCTGCTCTGAAAATCAGTAGGGACCCAATTTGCAGCTTGGTCATTAACAAAAATTTCCTTGCAGCCCTTAGACACTACAGTTCTAAGTGCAAGAACTTTGCTGTCCGCAATCAGCAAAGTTACTGGTATCTTCTTACTACATGGCTCTAAAGTCCTTGGAAGTAAGGGCTTCTTTGCAGTGGTTGGCTTATCAGACAGTTACAGAGTGTACTCTTGTATTAAACACTTAAAAAAAAACCCAAACAAAACAAACCAGTCCCTGGATTGAAAAATTTACAAGAAAAAATAAAGGAAGAGTAATTGAGGTTCTTCGTTCCTTTGATCTTTAGGTTTGTGCTGCCCTATGAGTTATCTAATAGCACAAGAAAGAATTCTAAACAGTGACTTGGTATTACCATGACACTTTTTTTTTTTTGATAAACCTAAAATCTTGATGGAAGAACTTCAAAAGTAAGTGTCTGGATCCTGATTCGCTGATGAGGGTCATATGGAGCCAGCTTGCTTTTCACCAAGAGGTGAGCCAAACTAAGGCCAATGCCAACACAACATGGACTTGAAGAGACATAATTAATGCTTGGAAAAATCTATGCAAAGGGAAAAACTTAAGTATAATTCTGAAAACAGAAACATATAAGAACAGTTGATGTGATCAGTACAACACAAATGCAGAGGAAACCAGCCGGGAATCCCAAAGCTTCAATGTAAAATAGGATTAATTCTGAATATAAGCCTTACATCACACCCTTCTAACTGTCAAAAACAGAAATTAAAAAGAGACTAGTCTCTGCCAAGTACTGGTTCATTTGCATTAGAATTCTCTATACCCCAGCATTATTAACATCATCTTTTCATGCATTCAACTCCCTTGTATTTTGCAGATGCTCAGATCACAGATGCATTTGAAAACCTTCCCATTCAAAACCTTCGTTCTAGTTCTCAGAAAGCCACAGAAAGGTGATGAAGATACCCTTTTCCTTTGCACAAAAGGAAATATACCTACCAAATACCCCATATTAAAAGAACAGCCTGCTCTGTAGTTAAATGATCCTTTTCTTCATAGAAAAGAGCAAGGTTATTTTTCAGATAAAAGAATGACACACTCAAGAGATCTGCACCTGCATTATACAATAGCTTGGGTACAATTACTGGTCCTGCTACATCAGACAGAAGGCTTAGAGTGACCGTGGACCCCTGTGAAACTTATCCTTTCCCTCAGACATTTCCACTAGAAAAAGTACAAGAAAGAAGCAGTGGTCTGTTCTTGCAGAACCGACTTGCTTCTCATGATTACTAACTAGCTACACTTCGGCACCAATTTACCTTCCCTCTTCATTCACAAATGTTTTTCCTAATTCAGTGGTCAGGCAGCTATTTAAAAGAAAAAAAAAAATCAAAATACCATCCAAAATAACATCCATGCACATTGCCATCTCTGACTAGACTTATGTCTCTGCCTCATTCCCCCAGGTAACTATCTCTTCCTTAAAGACTACATTTGTTTTTAAACCTAACAGATACATTTTAGTTTCCTGTGTTTCCCGATTTCTTCCACTACTGCTGGAGAACAAACTTTCCAGCGTTTCCAGTTCTGGCAGCGTTCTCCACTAACCTTCAAAGATTTGCAGTAAGCATGGCTGATCCTGAATCATGCTTTCACTTCCTGTTTTGTCTCTAAGTATTCACCTGTTGTGAGACAGCAGGTTAGTTATTCAGAAAACATTTTAGTAATTAGGTCAGCAATGTAATGTTTATAAGTCTATTATTGAACAACTCCTAATCATAGGAAAATGGGACTTGGTGATACCTCAAGAGGTCATACATTCCTCTGCCCCAAGGCAGGATCAATTTTATCCATGTCATGTCTAGCAGACATCTACCGAAACTGTTCTTGAGGTTCGCTAATGGTAGAAACACTACAGCAACGTAAGGCTATATATTTCAGTGTTACTCGTAATTATTACATTAATAAGCTTTTTCTAGTGCAAAACTTCCTTGATACATTCTGAACTCCCATTACTTTCTGCAGTATTCACCAGGGACATGGAAAAAAAAAAATATATTCTGTTAATTCCAGCAGTCTTTTACACAGAAACTTATGTTTCTTCTCAGTCTTCTTTTTTTCAGATTGAAATACTTCTATTGTTTAAACAGTCCATGATATATAAATCTCTGATGTTTTCATGGCTGTCTTCTGGACATTTTCCAATTTTTCCATGTTTTCTTGCAGAACAGCACTTGAAATTGCAACCATTATGCTGTCTGAGGAACTACCACTGCATCAGAGAAGAAAGTTACTTTGCAAGGCTTGCAGGGATAATTCCATTTCTACAACCTAGTATGATGTTAGCATTTACTGCAGTGGCATGGCATTGTTGACTCATATTTAGCTGGGGATCTGTTTTAATTCTGTGATCCTTGTCTGAAGCACTGCTGCTTATCTTTGTCTTCCCTGTTTGTATTTTTGCATTTTATCATTTCTCCTAAGTGAGGCAGTACTTTTCCTACCAACTGTCATCTATTTTTTCTGGACTATTTCTCTGATTGTCCTAATCATTACAGATTTCAGTATCCTCCAACCTATTTATAGTCCCATTCAATCTCACATTATCCATTCAAAGCAGAGTAAATGATAAAGGTTTTCCTCACATCTTTTGCAAGTTTAGTTTTAAAGCAACTGATTTTTTAAAACATTTATTTGCTAAAAGGCTTAAAATGTGGAAGTATTTTAAATACATGAGAAATTCTGAAGTCAATAGTTCCCTTTTCAAACGCTTGGAGCAACAGTTTTTAGCCAGTTTGACTTGTCATGCAGAACTTTCTTGGGTATAAAAATTGTGCCAGTTACAATGACCGCAGCAGAACGCGTACACATTGGCAGAGTAAATGCAATGCTATCAGCCTATTAATATGGTAGTAACTGCTTCCCCTTAGACTGAGCTTGTGCATGTGAACGAATGCATATAAGACTATAACCATATATGTAACCCTGCACACGTTTGCTTGGTACTGATTCTCATTCTCTACTTGTTCTGGAGTTTCCCCTGTGGCTTCTCATACTGGAATTCCTACAGTCTGCAGTCACCTCTCAGGGATTATCAGATATTTCACAGGCTCAAGCAATGGTATACACTGTTCTTTGATGTGGGACACTGTCACTTCAGGACAGAAGAAGCAGGTGTCTCTCTGGCCCCAGAGCAGGGGTACCCAAACAAGTCTGTGACACAGGTAGTGGCAGGAGGTGCAATTGCTGCTGCTCCCATCGCACCACTACACCCTACTCCAAAACCTGCACAGAGGTGGGCAGGGAGCACTAAATCCCAGACACCAGGAAATAGCTGCTGTAAAAATTGCAGCAGTGCCCTCTAGCGTTTATGAAATGGTGCAGAGTTCTTAATTGAACTTTTTAATTAAGCTCAAAAGGTTCACGGGTTCAAGCACAAAAGGTGAACTTTTTAACTAAGCTCAGTAACACTACTTACACAACCCCTGTGACAGCAGACTGGCCATCAGCCACATGCAACTCATTTTTGTGTCTTTCCCAGACAGTTCCCTGCAAGTAATTTTTAGGTCAGCCCAGTTTGGAACACGCAAAAGGTTGGCTTTGCTATTCCTTTACACATTGGCTGTAAAGATTGAGAGTACAGAAGAAACAGTGTCTCCTCATCATACTTCATGTCTATAAACGAATGGAGAAGATTCAGGAAAACAGCATGTTTTGCTATGGCATCTAAGAGAGACAGAAGGATGAAGTAAGAGTTTGTATTGTAAGTCTTACAAAAAAGTGTTGTCTGTAACAGTATCCCCTAACAATAGCAGTTGTATATCCCCAAACCACGATGAAATACAAGTCTCTGGAAACAGACAGTGGGACATGTTTCCTGGTATAAATCAGGTATTGGAAAAATTATGCTGGCCTGAGTGTTTGCTTACCATCTTTCATCGAAGTGGCATCTTACATGCACTTTAACCTACTACACACACCATAAAGTCACTAGCCACCAGTAAATTCCTAGTACATTTTGTATAATTGCTGGCACTCCTATTTTTGAGTAAAAATCTGTCCCACAATTTAAGACTTTGTTCATAGGGTTTTGTTATGTATTTTATTTCTCTACTCAGAATATAATCACATGACCCATTGAAGTAATATAATAAAAAATACAGATGATCTTTGACAACATGAAAACTCTTAACAGCGTACTAAACTTAAATGTAAGTCTGTTTACCTTTTTGTGTGTTAGTAGTTTGTCATGTTTGCAATGTTTTTGTGGGATCCTCTTGGAAGCTGTCAGCCCCTCTGATCCTTAGAATTTGTGGGAAGAGCCTGTTGTGGACAAAGAGGGTCCACCTCTCTCTCCAGGGAGGTACAGGTCTACGTAAATCAGACCCTAGCAGGAAAAATAAGAGCAAAAAAGCTGACAAGGACAGGGGATCAAAGTTAGAACGGTAAGAAAGAGCAATGCAGGAGGTTCAGACAATATTAATGAGTCCATGAAAGGCTTATGAAATTAACAGCTGGTCTCTAGAGAAGCTTTGCCCTACTGGATGAGTAGACAGAGAATGGAAGAAGCCCCAAGTTTCAGAGAACTTCACCCTGTTGAGCTTTCCTCTCTCAGTCTGACAAGTTTGAAGGATAGGTTTTGAGGAGAACACATCATACCCCTTTGGAACAACATTCTTATAATCTGTAAAGTGGAACAGGAGAAAAAAAGTTAGGCTTTCTCCAGGGACGAACCACAGTAACAGGTACAAAAAAATCCCAGATACCTTACACTGCATGCTTTTTAGTGCTGTATTAGATGCATTTCCAAGGCGTTCACCACAACAGGGCTAGGGCATATAAAACATTTCCTACTCCTGAGCTTACCTCATTGTGGAGATTTATCTTCACGTATCATTAAGAGATACGATGAGTGTTCTCACAGGGTTAAGGCAACAAGGAAGACCACACTGTGGTATTTAGAATTATCCCGAGCTGGTATGCCCCAACTACGGCAGCGGCAGCGCAGTCAGCCATAACAAGGGAATGGCAGTTGCCATTCTTACCTTTTAGTACCTCATTTGCCCTTGGGCCACACCTTGACATTGAGAAAGACCCTTACTCTTGCAAAGCATTATGGTTCACTCTGGGATAAGTTCCCAGGCTAAACTGGGCATCAACACCAGGTGGCAGTAGAAGCTGTAGCCTGGTACTTTCAAGCCAGCAAACCCATTCGATTCAATGCAAAGTCAAATTTTGTTCCATTGTACAGCACCCCAGACACAGTGAACTTAGCATGGCTTTCACGCTCATCATGCAAAAGGCATCCTGGAAAAGATCATATGGAGGCAAGTTATATCAACTTGCAAGATTATGCCCCACTATATTTTATGTGTGCGTAGAAGTGTGCCAGTATGTGGGTCTCTATAGGAATACCTTACCTCACCAAGAGACTCGCAGAATCAAGAGCCTCATGTTACTTGTATCCAAGTACTGCTACTTTCTCCACATTTTAAATGCATTCTCCTAACATGGTCAGTGACATGATATTAAATCACAAGACCATAATATTTTTTGTAGATAAGAGTTTAAGTTTTAGCTCTATTTTAATACATGTCCATAAAATTAAGAAATACCCTCCACTAACCTTCACCTATGGCAAGACAGAATGTATAAAGGCTCCCTACTTTGGCAATTACATTAGCAGTGTGAAGCTGCAGGGGGATCAAGATTTAACTGTACTAGGTTCTGCCTACAAAGTAGTAGGAATCAAAATTCATAGCTAAAAAGCTTCTGATGAACTTTATGGTCTTGTTCCCTTACATCTCTCCTATTTGTTTCCTTTCATAAAAGGAAATCAGGAAATTCATGCACATTCTGTCAAACATCACACTGAAACCAAAATTTCAAATTTCAACATAAGTGACCAGAAATCAAACTACTTAGATATAATTAACATGATAGTTAATTATATAGTTGTGACTACAAGGTCAGAAGTCAGACCCCAAATGCCATACAAGCCTAATAAAAATGGTGTTTGATGTTCACATATGGCATAATCTTCAATTCGCAGCAGCTGAAGAGTCTGTACCTGACCACTCATGCAAGCAAAGCTCCTAAATAATGCATGGCTCTACTATGAATTAGTTCTTAATGCACATGCTTTCTGTCAGGATCACAAGTCTTATGATTTCAGTCAGCAATAGTGCAGGCAGCCATTCTGAAAAGGGTAGGATACAAATTAGAATGGCTTGCAGACTGTTTCACCAATGGATCCTAAATAGCACTGGATTAATAATGAAAGTTGCTGGCTTTGTGACATGGAAAAGAGGCGGGAGAGAGGGGGAAGGAAAGATCCAAGTAACTTTCAGATGTGATGCAGCTGCCCAGTTATATAACTTTTCAAAGAGCCCAGACAATTATTTTATGGTCTGGTCTTCCTCCACAGAGCTGAATTTCCATACTGCAAAGCATTAAAGCCTCTCAAACAATACCAAGAAAAACAGGGCTATCATCTGAGTAGGAGGAATAGGCTCATAAATCCCCTTGATATAATTGCAGAGGATGTCCTGTGAAGAACTCAGCCAAACACAACTCCTAAGATTATCTCTCTCTACTAGAATAAACTGTAAAATTAAGAATATTTGTGCTTTATCTGGCTTACACCCAGATGTATTACAGTTGATGTTTCCTTCAACAATATGAGAATGTCATGCTAATCCGACCCTGATCCTGTTGCCATCATCTTTTGCTGCTCAGTAGAGTGATTCTGCATGGCGGAAAATGATGGCAACTGCCAAGATTCATCAGCCTGAGCGAGCGGATGTCAGACAGGAAGAGCAAACGCAAAGGAATACTCTTCTCACTGAACACAGAGCTGCAGGTCAGGGAGCCAGTCTGTGTTCCAACTCGGCCATTACATGACAAGGGTAAATCACAAGCATCTCCATGCCACAGACTCCCCGTATACAAAATGGAGGAAACTCCTTCCTCACAGGAGTGTGATGAAATCTGCTAGGAGGTTTTTGCCTTTTTAGTTGGAGAGACATATGCAGGCATTGCATTATCAAGTTGACAAAGGAGTTCAAAAGGGCACATGCAGTTTTGGCAAGAGATTTCTTACTTGATTTCTTAAAAAAGAAAATGTTAAGAATGGTTCAGATAAAGAAGCTTCTTTGCAAACATTATGCTACTGCAATATAGCTGCAAAAGAAAGCTAAACTGCCTGCTATTGCCAGCGCTGCTGCTTGCCATTCAACATGTAAACAGTAAAGCATTAGAAAAAGTATATTAATGTAAATTAAACTATTCAGAACCAACATGAGGACAGAAAGGTTTTGAAGTTCTTAGCAGTTTTACTGCTAACCTTAACTGCACATTTTCCATCCAGTGTGCACCACAAATTTTAATTGATTATGCTTGTTGAAGTGCAAAGAACTGACAGAGTAATTTGGAATCTAAGGGCGAGGAGGATACAGCTGCCACACCATAAAACAGGCCCAAGAGTTTTAATTTATGTTTTTAGTAGAGAATGAGAAGCTAGCCCTGTTAATTTAAGCTCTACAACTTGGTGAGGAACTTTCACTTTTACCAGGATCAGAGCTGAGGTCAGAAGAGTGCCTGGCTCCCATCTGGTGTTTCTGGTTAAGTTACTCTTTGCGTATAGAACTGTGACAAGCTTCAAAGAACAAGAATGATCCTTTTGCTTATGAAAGTTTAACCTTCAATTCTGATAAGCTGTTCCTTGAAGTCTATCTGTAATTGCTCCATTTCCTGTCACCATGTTTGATGCTATCACTTGATTGAAATAAGCCATGGGAGGAGGAAGATAGAACTGCTCAACAGAATCATTTTTTAATTCCAACATCACTTTTTAGAACTGCCACTGACACCAGCCTGGCCAATGCATCTCACTCATTTTCCTCCACACGGGGTGTTCTTAGCTCTTTAGTCTTCCTTCATAATTCAGTAATACCTCATACCCTGGGCAATTCTTTCACATTACTTGACAGCATGAACCTCGGACAAGATTTGACAAGTTTTTCAGAATGCAGTGGGTTAAACACACATCTGATGCAAGTAGCAGATGAAATATAGAATTGTTCGATTAAATTATGCGGTCATCCTTGGAAAAGCTCCCAGATCTCTCATTAGTGCAAACTGGTGTCCATCACTCCCAGAGCTGTCACTCCTTGAATACTTGTTCATTCAAGAGCTCAGATCCCCGCTAGGCAAAGAACAGCAGCTGTTTAACAGTTAAACAGCTCCTATGCTCTACAAGAAAACTTGGAGAGGCCTGGAGGGACCAGAGGGAAGGTGGAACCGGTGCTCCTAAGGGGGGCTCCTTGTCTCGCTTTATGACTCCTCCCTTCATCTATTTTTTGTTGCTTTCAGAAAGAAGAAACCAGGGTGAAAGGAATTGTTAAATGTTTAAAACACAAGAAAAATACAAATCAGTATAAGGTTAAATTTTCATCGACTCAAGGAGATGGATGGCCTTCAGTTCCAGCAAATACCATCAACTTGTCATTTTCATTTTTCTATTTCCAGAAGGTGGGATGAACTTTGTCTTCCCAAGCCCTTCTGAAGAAGGTGAGGTGAAAGATAGTATTTGAAGAGGTTTTTATTCCCAGTCTTTCTTTACTTGATGATGCAAGTGAATGCATTCATGATTTATGGTCTCAAACTATAAATCATACTTACAACAAAATAAACTAAGCACACAAACTATATCCTGCCCCTCCTGTTGCAGTTAGAGAGGTAGAAGTAATATGTCTCGACATAGGTGATGGAAATGAAATATCTAAATACACTCAACAAGATCCACACTTCCATGGAGAAGGGTCCACAGGCAACACTTCATTAGTAAATGCAGGCATAGAACTATTAATGCCACAGAAGTAGAGATGTTTATATCAATATGTAAGACTTCTCGTTTGTGACTGGTAAAATTTTAGGTTGCTTTGGGGGTTAGAACCTCTTAGAAACATTTTTGGTAGTTTACAGGCTAAGGGAGGTGTAACAAACATGCATGTTTCTCTATATTACCTACAAAGTACAGCCCATGTCACAGGTGGTACAGGTGCTGACATTCTCTACTTTCCTGAAACAGAATTGTTTAGAAACTCTCACAGCTTCTTATATTATTTGATTTAAATACAGTCAGTGCCACTGAGCATAGAATTAAATAAATGTATTCCCCTATTTAGTTGCAGGAGAGGGACTCCTGTGGTTGGTTCTGAAAATATAAAAAGTCCCTAGTTATCTGGTTTCTGATGTACTGAAAGACAACTGAGACAGCAACTTTAGCTAAGACTCCAATTCAACAGTCAGGCTTCAAGGTAAGTAACCATATCATCATCAAATGGGTTAGAAATGTAGCAACTTAGTAATATTTCTAATTTCACACCATGGGTTTGTAAAACTTGTGTAGGTCTGCAGACCATATTACAGCAAAGCACGCATGCTGGTTCACAGAAAAAAAAAAAAAGATGTAAGAAAGGATATTCCAAACATTTTTGTTTGGTGTGAGGAGGCAGCTGAAATAACCTTCCAGGAAGTGAACTGTAAACTGTACCTAGACCAATTCATCCACTATTTAATATCCTCTGGGTACTAACATGGTATTCTGAGCACCTTCAGTGTACCAGAGAACACAGTGCAAAAAAACCTTGCAGTTATAAAACTTGAGTAATTTTAAATGTCAGATGTTGTCTACCACTCACTCTAAATCTTGTCGTGTTCTTCCCATTGGATTAAGCACCAGCTTCAGGAAGCCAAGGATCAAATATGATTATTCCCATTGGACCTTGTTTCAGCTTTGTTTATATCACAGAAAGTAAATCACTAAGAAAAAGATAAGGAACTATGGTGAAAAATCAATGAAAGTTTAGATAAATATATGCAGTTACATATTATTACAGTATGACTCACTCTGTCAAGCACCAGCCAGCGTAGAAAAGGATCTGCTGCTGCCTACTTGGCTCTTCACTCAACACGAATCCTTATTTTGCAAAAGAGACAAAAACTAAATATTATAATTCTATAGATCTTAAAATATGTTTGCTTTTGTAAACAAGGACTTGGAATTTATGTAATGGTTCTGTCAGATACAAGAATAGTATATATCATAGCAATACTCATTTCCACTGCAGAAAGGTACTTCACTACACTGCTAGATAGAAGCAGACGTCAGAGTCTGATCTTAGCATGAATACCTTGTCAATCAAAATATCTTCATTAGAAACTCCAGATCCCAATTCCTACTTAAAGCAGAGGAGGAAAGCTAAAAAGAGCAAGCACTTGGGATTAGAGCTGTGACAGGGTGTGTCAAAAATGTTGAGAGGGAGTTCAGAAATATTGGAAGGGGGGTGGGGTTGGAGAGAAATGCAGGGAGTTACTGAGGTTGTTCATTATCTCCATCCATTATTTTCTAAATAAGAGTTAGATTTAAAGTTGTCTAAGAGACCTGGTGAGCTAACACTGGCTGATTTTAACCTCTCCGCCTCTGCCATCTGAAGTTTTTACATAAAAAATTAGAAAATAAAATCCCTATAAAAGTAAACATTAGGAAAAGCTTGTTTTGTTTCTAAGTCTTTATGGAAAAATCAGAACATCTTCAATGGACTCTGAAGATATACAAAGGAGGGGTTACATGTACTAGGAACATATTGCAGCCAAATTCAGCACAGGCTTCATCATAAATATTCTGTACACTGACCACCCATCTTCATTATGTTTTATACCACCAGATGGAGCTGCACTGTTTGTACTTCTATATACCATTTTCATGAGAACTCAGCGTTTTACCATCTTGAATAGTTCATCCTTTTTAACAGACTTTTTCCTCCCTTATCTCTTTTGCCATTTAAAAATCTGTTACATCAAATAAACTTTTCATTTTCCACTTCCAGCTCCACAGATGATTACCTCTCAGGGTCAATCACATCTCACTGCACTAATCTAGAACAAATGGCTTATGAATAATTGAAGAAGGAAAAGATGATTCTCTTTTTTCTATTTTATGACAAAATTGACTTGGTTTAAGCCTGGAATTACTTGAATGAGTATTTTGTGGGGCCTGTGCTTCTAAAGGGTGAGTTTTTAGCAGCCAGCTCTCTAAGCAATGAAAAGCTCACCCCGCTTTTATTCACATTTCTACGGCTTCTGTTTTTCCCCATTTAAGTGACATACTGGGTAATTTTACAAGTGCAATCTGTGTTACTATCGATACACACTTTCAAAATACTCCTTGGAGACTTTTTAGTATTGACTTTTGAAGAAAAAGCTGAGTAGATTGTTTCAGAATGATTCAACTTTGCCTTCCTTTAATGAACATACTTTGAATGGGCCCAGATTACCAGAGGGGAATTTGTCAATATTTGACAAGTTTAGGAATCGCCATGGGAATTGTGAGCACAAGCTTTCCTGCTTCCACTGAACTGATTTAACCCATAGAGCAAGTGCTACGTGAGGAACTTCTCCCTGGTCCGCATTTCAACACTCAAATACACACGGGTCACAAACTAGCAGGCAGCAAAGTACAGATCCAAACGTGAGGCCCTGTGGTCAGAAGGCCAGAAATCTGCCAGTCATGTACCGTCTCCTGTCAGGAAACAGGAACTGCAGATTGTCTGAACAGCGTTTCCTGGAGAGGTGGTTTAACACAAGCAGTAAAGCCCGGAACAACATCCAGCCACATCAGAATCAAGGCCTTCATTTTCCCGGTCCAAGTGACTGATAGAGCAGGCCCATGGATTTTGATTTACTGGTGGATCAGGTTTCGCAAGAACAGTAAGAAAAGAAAAAGACAGTATCCAGTAATGTTTAAGAAAAGACCGGAAGGAGACAGAGCAGGAATTTTTTAACTCATCAGGTACACTGGACCAAAGTAATAATGTTTAAATCAGCAAAAAACACTGCCAGAAAAAAGAACATCTGTCAGGATGCAAGCAGCTGCCATTCAGGATACAAGATGTCTGCTCCCATCACTGAGCATACAGGGAATTTTCATGTGACAGGGCCATTCGGAGCAGGGGTGACAAGGGAATAGGCTAAGCATCCCTGTTCTAGAACAACGGAACTGAAATCTATTGTCTATTCTTTCCAAACTTTCTCCAGCTCTTCTTCCTCCCTTTCTTGTACAACAGAAAAAAAAAAATCAACTTTTCACATACCTTAGGAGAATTATTACGTATTGGAATGTAACATAGATAGAAAACGACCGATTCAACTCAGATCCATTGAGTAGCCTGATGTTTAAAGCAGAAGCAGACTTTCTAAAGATTATATGGAGACAAGAAAAACTGCATCACTATGCAAAAATAGCCAACTGCTGTTAGAACTTGTTCATTAGTTGGTTCTTTTATTCTTTCCCCTCAAATCTGAATTCATGGTTACACCTACACTAAAAACAGTGTTAATCATAATACCACACAGGATCCTGATTTGTTTCAGACCAAGTTACACAGAACTCAGCAAGGGTGACAGGTTTTATTATTCTTTATTTACTCTGCCACTTCCCAGAAACCATATCAATTCTATTTTTAGCTCTTATAAGGCATGATCCAATCAGTAATCTTAAGTACATTTCACAGCTGATTTAAAACACACACTCCAGGGCACTTAATGGTCAAAACTTAAAACGCCCAACTGGATCTTTTCTTCTACTAGCAGTAAAACCTCAGATCTTTTAAAATACATTTAATTCACTAAGAAATTGAAGGCCATGAGGGGCACAGAAAACATTATAATTTAAAGTCTTAACTCTAGGTACTGAGATAGAGAAATCTGTTACCTCT
>NW_008824934.1:525282-566832 GCF_000699105.1 Pygoscelis adeliae | reverse complement strand
AATCCCATGGAAGTCCATTCTATTACCATGACACACTTTCCAAGCCAGGACCAGACAACTCTAACTCCTTTTCACACCTCCACACCCACTCATTATCCAAATACCTCAGATCCATCGGTCTTGTCCACCTTCGTCATCTAACATGCTTCGTGAACACGTAAAGTTTTACTCCATCCTCCTTTGCAAAGACACCACTCCTCATCCCTTCATATATCTAATACACACTCAGGAGCCCATGAGTAAGAAACTGCAAGCGCTGCCACTAAGACCAAGCAGAGACAAACCGTTCTCACATATTATTGTTCTCAGTTTATAAAACCTTGCTCTAGAAATTTGCCACCATCTAGGTGAACCTGCTCTTTTGGAACCACATCCGAGAATTATCTTTAAGTTAGAATCTTTCCAAAGCCTACAGAAAGAGCTACTATGTTACTATGATTGCTATAGGTAAGATTACACAAGCCATTTTGATTTGGGTGCTGATCTAAGCCCACCCTTAAAATTAAAGGCATTCAAATTCAAAGACTTGGCCCAAAGTCAGAGACACAAGAGTTCAGTGCTTCTCACTTGGCATACCTATTTTTCTTCAGTTACAGCTCTCTGAATAACTAAGCGTACGAAGACTGAGACAGATATTTAAATAATATAGTTTAAAGCTTCATATTTAACAGAAGCACTGTCTGTACTAAGAGGCATTTGCAACTGTTTGCATTTCAAATAAATCACACTACACATTAGCCTCTTGACACAAGAAGTTACTATCTTGGCAGGTATTTTATCGCCAGCAAAGGCATTATCAGCACAGGCGGGAAGCAGTAATTTAACATATGGATAGAGATTAAGGAAAGTAAGACAGATCATGTCTGCATTGATTTTATTACAGACTAGACAAAGTAACATATGAAACATCCGTTGGAATAAAAATATACCATGTGAGTGGAAAAAACAGCTATACCATTTGGAATTGGAAAAGACTAAACTTGAATTCCCAAATTTAAGCATTTCCAGCCATGAGCTACTTACCAGTATTCTGCAGTCCAAAAACCCAAAGCTCACAGTTAACGGCTGCTAGTTAAGTAATGCCACCATCATATTTTCCATACTCACAGCTTTTAAAAACTTCTCCATTGAGGCTGAGAATTTCCATGTTTGGAATGAAACCAAGCCATGGCACTGGAATTTCTCTTGGTTGATGTGAAATGAGGGAAAATCCACTTTTGTTTACATCAGAACAAGAAGAGACTTTACCCACTAAAAATACAAAACAAAACCCTCAAGTGGATCAATACCGAGTTGTTAAGCCAATTAATTGCCTTTCAACACCTCGTTTCAGGAATTTGCTTCTGTGGGTATAAAATCAATTTTGTTTTTCCTAGATATAATTCTGCCTTGTGGAGACTTTTTTCTTACTGAGCATTAAAATGGCAACTACTTACCCTTCTCAATACCTACAGTAAGGACAGCTAACAATGACAACAGAGCTTATTTGGCCAGATCCTCAAATGGCAATAACACAAGATGTTCCACTCAATTCTTTTCCTATTAAAGGACACAAAAGTTTTAAAAGAAGTTACTAAACATTTTGCTCTGATTTCCTACTTCAGGTTTTACACTTTTATATTCCACAAAGCATTTTTGTGATGCATACCACATGAATCATACTAGCTACTTTCATTTGGAGTTTGAGCTAAGAGAGCTACCAGCAGTTTTTGATTAAGCTCTCAACTAGCTCTAGCAATCAAACCAAGAAATGTCCATCTGAAATAGTTCAGAACGGAGGAAGCAAAATGCCTGCAGCCACTAAGCTCCACATACTTGCCATTCAGTGTTAGCATACATTGCACATTTACACATACATTTCAGACACTGCTGATGATACTTTCCAATAAAAATCGTGAGGGTTTTAGTTCATCTTGCAACTCTGGTTTTAGCTTTAAAATGAAACCCACATCCCTTCACATGAATACACACTTTCTAACACACTGCATACTCTGCCCAATTAACCATTAAAAATCCAAGCCATTTTAAAATACTGAACAATTTGTTGTGGGGCAGCATACACTTCTCTCATTTTTATTTCATAACTCAAATCCTGCCAGAAGCAGTTTTGTGGGTTGAACAATAAGCTGCAAAACAGATCAGTCAAAACTCATGTCAAACTGCTTTATTACATCTTAAATAACATTACATTTTAATATAGTATCTATCTTGCATCCAGCTTTCTTGAAGTACACTGACTTTAAAATTAAATACAAAAGGTGAAGAGGGATACAGGGCGTGGAGAAAGCTCTACAGAGTAGTTTCATGAAAGAGAGTAAGAGGGAATTCATCTTTTATGCCAAATCCAGGCCTAACGCACAATTACAGCACATTTTTGTACAGAATGTTGCAGAAAAAACAAAATGGAGAAAAGCTACTACTGCTGCTAGGAAGGAGCATTTCTGGATACAGTGAGAAGATAGGAAAGTTTAACAGAACAATCTGCTGTCCAAACACTGCTGCTTTTAACATTTTATTTGAAAAGAAAGCCAGGAAAACCTGCTCATTACAAAAATGACTCTGATCAGATGCAAAGGACTCATCCTACAAGAGGAACTGGCTGTAAGGAACTGATTTATAAAGAAGATGGTCTAGGTTCCCTCCTCCCACACCCCAGAATCTTTGACAGCGATTGTTTGAACAGGCTGTTTCTTTAAAAAAAAAAAAAGTGACTCATCACGCTACTCCAAAACGTGCATAGCTTTGTACTTGAGTTCTTCATAGATTTATGCACAGAGTAGCAACAATAAATGAATACAGCGACAATGGTTACAGTTTTTAAACAGGTTATTTCTTCAAAGAAAAAACATCTAAGGACTTAGTCCAATATGCACTTTTTAGCATTTCTACAGCATGCGATTCTAAGAGTAAACCCACCCAATATGGCAAACAATCAAAAAAGGTTTTTTTTTTTGTTTAACTTAGAAAGTTCAAGATCATTATTTTCAAAACATTGATTTGTACATCATTTCATACACAAAGAATTGACTCAATACCCAAGTGTAGGATAGGTCTCTTTTGAAAACAGAGATTCCTGGTTGTTGATACTTATAGGATAGTGTTAGGATATATAAACTGCCCTTTCAAGTGGACAAAACCAAAACAGATTAAAAAAATCAGTGTGGTGAAAAAGGGGGGGCAGGAGGGACCAAGGATTGCATTTGTTATCCATAAAAGGTGAAAGGATTCTTTAAACAAGCATTCATTACCTTTTACAGCATGTGCTTGGTTACCTTACTGCTTAACATTATCCTATATATGCCAAGTTTTGTGCAACAATTATCTGTGATACTAGAAAATAAAATAAAAAAAATTAGGGACTAAATTTACAGCGTTAACAACCCCCAGATGCTCTGGGCTAGGACTCCCTTGTTTTGCTCAATTAAATACATAAAGAAATGTATTTAAAAAGGAAACTTGAAAAAAATCCTGCTACAAACATGACTTTAAAATTTGCAAGTGTGTGAGATAAAGTCCTTAACTTCAACTTGGAAACTACAGTGAAAGCTAACTGTTTCACAATTATGCTCAAGTTTATTTTCTGGTCATGCTTTTTATGATAGTGTTTCATTTTTAAATTCTCAAGACAAAAAAAAATGGTCCCAAAAGGAATGCACAATTTCATTTTGCTTACAACACAGAAATTCTTCTTGGAAAGGTAATTGTGCTCTTCATTTCAGCAACAGGAGACGGAAAAGATCTTGCCCTTTGAAGTTGGGGAGGATGGGGGTCCAAGTTAGTATGGTTGGATTGGATATGCTATCATTTTTAATTTTCAACCGTTGGAAACTTCTTCCAGTCATGGAGTCCGCCGCTCTTCTGACACACAGAAAGATTTATTAAGAGTTGCACTTTGATAAACTGTAATCAAGTTTCAAGCTTTGCTCTCGCTACCCACTGAACTTACTTAGCCATTATCTCACCATTTTTAAGAACACCATTTATTTACCAACCCAGATTCAAAAGACCGTAGTCATCCCTACCAGAAAAATAAAATATGCCAAGAATAGTTCATCACAACAATGTCATTGCATACATTAAACAAACAGCCTTCTAAAAAAAAAAAAAAACCAAACTGATTTATTTTTTTTCCTCAGTGACTTTCCTAATCTGAACTACAAGCTTGCAGCATCAGTAAAACAGCACTGTTTGGACCTGGAGAAAAGCATTCTGAATACCAAACAAGGACAGTCTTAATTAATTGGATACCTACCTACTTCAGTTCCAGATCTTGAGGAAGCTGTCCCATGATCCTGTTGCCACTGCCATACCATCATCAGTCACACCTAAGCAACTGACACGGTTATCATGACCAGCAAGGACACCTATAAATAAGAACATGGAACAAACATATTACATTACTTTGATGATTTCATATTTCAGTTCAAGTAACACTGAGGCACGCATGTTTGGGTTAGGCAACCTATACATTCAAAAATCCTGAACAAATATGGTTGGAATTTTTAAATGCTTTTGGTTTTACAAGAACAAGCTTAGATATAACCGGGTGGGTTCACAAGGGGGTAATTCAGTAAACGCATTACTCCAAAATTTTCCTTGTATATTCCCCACATTATGACCTTTACCGGTTTCTTGTGAGTTGTGAAATCACAGCCCCGAAATTTCTGCTGACAATGTCATACCATGCATTGCATAGCTCTTAATATTTCCTCTTCGTAGTGATAAAGATCAGTTAGATTTTACAAAATTTTTTAATGTGTAAAATCAGAAGTTAAGCTGACTTATGTTATGAACACTAAAGCATTTTCCATCTAATTTTGTCTTACTATGTTTACAAGCACTTACGAGACTTAAACTCCTACATACAATCCATTTGTCAATATGGAGGTCTGCTACAATTCAATTATAGTACCATTAAAAAAGAATTGAGACACTAAACAGAAAAATTAAGGGAGCCAACATTTTCCTCTATCCCCTTTAATTTAACAGTTTCAAGGAGGTAAAAAGAAAACCTAACTACGTCCAAGCTCTTTCCACTCCACAGCACTGAGCTAAGATATTATTGAAAGACTTAAAATTAATCTTTCTACACCAATTACACTGCTCATAGGAGTCTCCGCATTCATATTTTGGGCTTTTCCCCTCCATTTACTATTCTCCAATACAGAACATGAATTAAGTCAGTTTTAGTTCTTGCACAAACTAGTATGTTTAAAAATTAATATTTTTAACTGTTAATTCAGTGTAAAAATGACTACTTCACACACAAGGATTCTTTATGTTTGAAGTAGTAACATCTCTGATATACTTTATAAAAAGAGTAACGCTGTGTAACACCATTAACCTCCAGATCCTATTAAATCTATACAAGTGTCTAAGCCTCAGCACAGAACTGCACAGTGCTGCAGCACAAGCCAAACCCTAAGTGTTGAAGCAGACGACACAATCTTCAGAAATTCAGTGCGATAAAGAAGCCAGCTGCCAGAGCCAACAAAAGTACCTAGGAGTTACCTAGAATTTACTGTGGAAATAGCATTAGTATATCAAAACTCAGTCTACCATCAACATTAGTTAGTGCTGCAACTTGGTAAAACAAAGAGAGCACCAAGAAGTTTTATACAATTTGAACTGAATACATAACAAAGGTGTTTAATATAGAATCAGGCACGATAAAAGCATCAAATCTGCTCAATCTTAAGTCTCAGAACATTTCAATAAGCAGAATACTTGATAAAGTAGTTGTTTAAATCAGTTCTAAAACTTGGCAATAAAGAATCACACTTCATAAGTACATGGACCATAAACCCAGATCAGTATAAAGAATTGTTTCTTATTTCTACAGGTAAGCAAGATCATCACCTCCTTCTGTTCTTTTCCTCAATGAAAGTATTTCAAAGAAAAAATACCAGAAAAACCACATAATTGTTTTTACAGTACTTAAATACAGCCAATTGTAAACTAACCTAGACATTAATCAAGAGAAATTTCTCAATTCATCTCCAATACAGGCTTATATACACACTTATGGTCTCAATAATCAAAGTACAAGAATCTCAAGTTGCAAATCTCAACACACAGACAAGGCTGATTCATAAAATGCATTTCAGTACTGAAATAATTGTGTTTGGCACCATTAACTTGCAAACAGAACCAAATGCTGTTTTACAATATGTGAACCAAGTGTCTACAGTTTCAACTTCTCAGCACTGATAAAAACTGTCATGAATTTTGGAAGAAACAAAGAATAAAATCTGAGTGGTAAAACAAAGTTGCTAGAGACAGAAATTAACAAACCCAATGGAAACTATTTTAGTATAGTTCAGGATTATGTGTTGGTTTATATCTTTTCCACCTGCAGTATATCCTCCCCTCAAAGCAACGAATCAATTTGCACCAAATAATGTACTTGCAACTAATCCTTTCAACTGCATGCGGAAGAATATTCTGCTTGGCTGGTGTTTTTTGTTTGCTTTTAAAACCCACTTAGGATAATTTTGAAAGCCTAAACCACTTCATTCAGTAACAGAGTAGGTCCTTGTTCTCATCCCCTGTTCTGATGAGAATAAGACAACATTTGTGGCCTAATTTATACCTTTTCTCCTTTTTTCTAATAAAAGTTTTCATTTTAAAGAACTGAAGTTAAATTATCTTCATCTTTGGACCATAAATATCACATTCATTTCCTCAAAAGATAATCTCCACAGTGTTTGTTGTTTTGCTGGTTGTCTCTACAGCTACTGCTACAAATATCAGAAAAAAAAAAAGCTTTTATATAAACAGCAACATTAATGTTGAATTGCTTTGAACAGTTCATACATAAACAATGCCATAAAGTCTAAAAAAAATAGCCCTCCACCCCCAAAACCTCATTTTTAATGGCAGTCTTCCTGTTCTCAAGCATCCATTGTTCCCTTCTATCCTTTAGAAGTATTCCAATTTATTTGTTAACATCTTTAAGCTACTTTCATCATTGGTCATCCTAAAACAGGTTACCAGAGAGTTTTAAAGTTGACACAGGGAATGCTAACAGGTCTGTGCATATGACTCAACTCACACATTCAGTATGTCACACTGTGTTTATAATATTTAAAACCAAAAACATTTACCTGCTCTATCAGCTTTCAGCGTGTCCCAGACATTGCAGTTGAAGTCATCATAACCAGCTAGGAGGAGACGTCCACTCTTGGAAAATGCTACAGAAGTGATGCCACAGATGATGTTATCGTGTGAATAAACCATAAGTTCCTGATCAGCCCGAAGATCAAAAAGCCTGCACGTAGCATCATCCGAGCCTGTGGCAAATGCGTTGCCATTTGGGAAAGGGGGGGGGGGGGGGGGAGAAGGTGGGGAAGGAAAAAAAGACACATGATTTCAGACTTGATTCCTCTGTCTCGTTGAATATACCGAAGTTGTACAGACCAAGAGGAAAAAGAAAGCAGCAAAGAAGAGTACACACCTCTCCACTACTGGGATATGGGCAAAAAGAGCATGTGAAGAAAAACTATTTTAACAGCCACTGTTTCCATTTACCGTAATAGATCTTGTCCTGGTTTCAGCTGGGATAAGAGTTAATTTTCTTCCTAGTAGCTGGTAGAGTGCTGTGTTTTGGATTTGGGATGAGAATAATGTTGATAACACACCGATGTTTTAGTTGTTGCTAGGTAGTGCTTACACTAGTCAAGGACTTTTCAGCTTCCCATGCTCTACCGACTGAGAAGGCTGGAGGTGCACAAGAAGCTGGGAGGGGGCACAGCCAGGACAGCTGACCCCAACTGGCCAAAGGGACATTCCATACCATGGGACGTCATGCTCAGTACATAAACTGGGGGAAAGCTGGCCAGGGTGGCTGCTGCTCAGGCACTGGCTGGGCATCAGTCGGCAGGTGGTGAGCAATTGCACTGTGTATCACTTGCTTTGTATATTCTTTTATCATTGTTGTTATTATTATTACTATTTTATTTCAATTATTAAACTGTTCTTATGTCAACCCATGAGTTTTCTCACTTTTACTCTTCCAATTCTCTTCCCCATCCCACTGCGGGGGGAGTAGGCAAGCGGCTGTGTGGTGCTCAGTTGCCAGCTGAGGTTAAACCACAACAATCTGAAGTTGTACAAATTTCAGGTACTTTCCCCAGCTACAAAAACTATTAATTAAAGAAAATATGCCATAATACTACATCATACAGTACATGCTTAAGAGCTGAGACCAGAGAAATATAAAAATATAAATTTAAGTCCCATGTCCTCTGTTCAAGTCGATACATACACAGATGGCATTGATGTCCGACTCATGGCCAGTAAAGGTTTGCCGACACATTCCTTCTCTAACATCCCACAGTTTGGCAGAGGCATCACAGGCACCAGAAACAAAACACCGGGCATCAGGAGCAAGAGACAAACTCATGACGTCTCCAGTGTGCCCAGTAAATGTAGTTGTCTGCTGACCAGTTTCTATGTCCCAGAGAGCGCTTGAAAAAATAATTAAAAAGGCAAAAATCAACACATTTGTGCTCCGTTAGAAGGTGTAGACAGCAATTCTTGTCTAAACCTATTCATTTATATCACTGCTAAAAAGTAAAACTCTATAAAGTATTAACAAAAAATATACTGAGAGTAGAAAAAACAGACATTCTTTGTTGAACTATTTGGCTATGTTACAGGATAATTGTGCACAGAAGATTTTAAAAGCCATCTTCAATTTTAAAATATTGGGGGTTTTAAATTGAAAAACAGCGCAAAAAACTAATGACTAACACTCATGGCTGTTTATACATAAAGCTCTTACGACATGCTAATGACTATTGTCCAGCACTACTACAAGGCTGATTTAAAGCAGCAGTGGTAAAGCTACAGCAAAAGCTGAGTCAGCATTTCTCATTTTTAAAAACTCACTGAGGATGTGTAACTTTGTGAATTATTTCTATCATCTTAAAGCTGCACCACTTTCCCAAGACAACAAAATCACTACTACAGTGATAATCAAAGAGTATAAAAGGATGAAAGAACACTATCACCTCCCTAACAAGAGGTCTAAACATTTAAGGAAGATTAAGCATTTTTAATTTCTGTAATTTCTCAGTAAACCAGATCCATCAGTGGCAGATTTGCACTAGGCAAATAAGAGAGGACTGTACTTTGATACTGTACTTTGAAGCTTGGCTGAACTGATGTCAAGGACAAACCGTTATCCAGACAACTGTAGAGTTATTACAATAACTCTTGAAGCAGCTGTATCCTCTTATAAAGAGCATAAATTTTAACAAATTGTGTTTGTTTTTTAAAAAACACCACCACCACATATTTAGAAACATTTCTGTATAAAAAACAAATGTATATATTCAATAGCTACTCAGAATCAGTGGACTAATAGATAGGCATTCAAAGAGACTGACGTTGTGCAGGAGAAGTATTTATTAGACAACCTTTGCCGTAAGAACTGCTGCTTGGGAGAGCTGTAATGCTTTTAAGAATTAATAGAAAAACCTATGAAAAAAGATTGAGGGTTTTTTTTTGTTCAGAAGCTAGTATTTATTAAGACATACACCTACATACTCCTCAAAAAATCCATCTGCTGTCACTGTAGAATATTTTCTAGGAGCTCTTCTGAATAGCAACATAAACTAAATTCTGTATTAGAAAAATCCAAATATCACTCTAAGTAATAAATACTGAATACTAAAAAACTTTGAGAAAAGTTATTAGTCTAATACACTTATTTCTAAAAGCCAAATAGTTATAGTAAAAAAAATTTCCCATACCATCTTAACACAGATAATTAGGTCAAGCTCTTCAGAACATGGGCATAACTACACAGCCAAAGCTAACAAACATGAAAGACCAAGTGAAAGACCAAGTTTTCCATTACTAGTAAAAATGTGACATATGAACAATAATTAATCACATTGTCTTATGGATGACTATTAGGTTTACGAGGAATAAAGTTTCCTTCAATAATAGAGTACCATTGTGAAAAGTCATTACTAACAATCATGTCAAAATTTTACTGCTTACCAAGTGGTGTCGCCAGAGCTGGTAACAATTTGATTATCATCCAAAAAACGACAGCATGACAAGTATCCTTAAAACAAAATAAAAAGTTGATGAATAAGACCAGAGATTACTCTTCACACTGCATACTGGCTTGCTTATATGTTGCTTCCTCCTGTCCTGAAGACAAAGCAACAACTACTATATATGCCTAAAATACAACACAATTTTTATATAGGAACCTCCAACATTTTGGACAAAATGTATTTTGGCTCTTTACAAACCATGCCCAATTCAACCACTACACTAGCACAGTGATACACTGGTATCATAGCAAGTTGACCTAAACAAAGACATCTGTAACAGAAAAAAGTATAAACTTAAGCAGCTTAACCAAACAGGGTAGACACTGTTTTGGAAATAACCTTACCAATTTTTCTTTTGGTAGAGAGTGGGGAGAGGAGGATGAGGAAGAGAAAGAGGGAGTAGCGAGGCAAAAGCACGGAATCCACTGGCCAAGCTGGAGAGAAGTATAGGTTACCCTACACTGTACACACTAAGTTTTCTTAGAAAGTGGATCTGTACATCACTGCATCCAGGAGCAGCAAACACTTATGACCTCAACGGCATCATACAACTACTGAGAAAAAATAAACTACATTCTTGGTCAGTACAAAGAATAGAGCATATACATTGGATGTTTCCCAACAGTGGCATCAAAGAATTTCATCTGGATGCTCTGAAGCATCTTTGTACTGAAGTACCACATGCCAAAATATCAACGTAACAACTCTGATTACAAAATTGGTCTGTCCTGCCAGCCACTTCTATTTCACAAAGCACAAAGATCTTCTGAAAATCCAAACTACAGCAAAATATGAAAGCCTGTAAACATCAGCTTCCAGCTATAGGCTTTATTTAATTCTGCAACAGAAAAGCAGCTCATTAAAACTGTTCCTTCGAGAAGATTCCACACAAACTGATCAGGTCTCAAATGTATTCCTTTGATGTCCCTTGCATTACAGCAAAATTCTGCCTCTCGTGTTATGTAAAAATGCATGTTTTCCCAGCTATACAGTTTATAACCATAAAGACCATTAAGCAGCTAGAATATCATAGAAATAATGCTCTTTTTATTGCTAAACTATTTTTCAGTATTTTGATACGTACACAGAGCCACATACTGAAAGCCAAAGCTCCCTGTATCCAAACATCATTCCAACTTTCCCTATGTCCTGAAGGGCAGGAGGGAGGCAGGGGAAGAAGACAAGAGTACCTTCTTAGAAATCACTGTACAGGTCACATCACAACCACTATCTGAAGGTCAAATCAACACTGCATTCTAACACCCTTAACTATACCCAGAGGGTACACAATTCCTCTAAATTACATAAATCATGCTTTGTAAGAAAAACAGCTGAAAGAAAATTAAATAACATTAACCGTGCTTTAATTCACATTTAACTTTTTCTGTATAAAAATTCATTAATGTATAACTATTTATTTCTGAGTAACCTTATTTTCCTTCAATGAACAGTCTTTATACAATTTTCTTTACTCTGTATAGTTAGAGGCTTGATCAGGCAGAAAACCAGCAAGACACAGAGCTCACCTGGCATTTTGTCTAAAGAACTGCTAGAGGTTTTCTCTGGAGCAAGCTGACAGCCTCTAGAGCAATCTACCTTTGTTTTGCTGTGTTTTGGATTACACTCTTTGTGGAAACCAAGAGACCATAACGATGACGTGCAGCTTCAGAGCTGCAGGCTTTAGGAGAAAGGCGTAATGACTGTCCATTCCCTTTCTCAGATTGTTACCGATTCTGCAAGAATGTGGAAGACTACCGATGTGACAGGCTCAGTACTACACTAGTACTTTACAAGATACCAGAGTGCCTACTAAATAGCCAGTCTTTCAATTTTCAATGGAGTTCAAGAAACCACCCATCTGGCTTTCCTCTGAAAAATTTCCGATCCTATTCACAAAAAAAAAATACAATCTGTCCATTATCAGACAATATATAAAAGCAGTTCGCATTTTCTAGGTTACTACTGCTTATAAGGTGCTCATCTCTGTTAACTGTACATTCTTTGGGGAGCAAGAATATCTTCAGCCACTTCCTCCATTTGGGGAGAAAGGAGAGAAGGAGATACAGAAGAGGAAGCAATGAGAACTCAAACCTCTGCAACTAAAGAATAGCTCCATCAGAAGGCAGCTGCCTTGCTTATGAAAAGTTAACACACATTCTCATGACACTTCTTTTGTTCAAAGGATATCAGCCTTAAAGTTTTTAAAAAGGAGGGAGAAAGCCGTTTAAAAACAGGTAGTATGCAGCTACGGTCCCATCACCCCCCAAGAAATAGAAGTGCACAATGAAGTATATCTTTTTAACTAGGAAATTACATTTAAATTTTTTTTTTTTTTTTAAATCTTCACCATGTGCTTAGGTAACTTAGAACATTCTGAACAGGCACTCACCTGTGTGACCAGCTAGTTCACGGCTGACACGTACATTCCCTTCACGAGTTTTCAAGTTATAAATGGAACAGATGTTATCAAGACCACCACAAGCCACATAATTTCCAGAAGGAGCATATGCACAAGTCATGACCCAAGATGAACGCAGGGGAATAGCATGCACCTGAAATAGATACATTAATGTATTTCATCTGCAAAACAACTGATTCAATAATTTACCATCAGGTGGTTTTTCATGTGTCTCTCAAGTCATACATCATCTTTTTGTCAAAAGGACAAGAAGAAAACAGGGGGGGAAAAAAAGTCTTTGGCTGTTGGAGTATCAAACTATTTTGAGGGTAACTTGCATATATAGCTCGTCAGACCAAGTTATGACGTAATTAAAACCTCAGATTTGCCTTTCCTGAATCCAGTTTAATCAGCAATTTTGGTAAAAAGTAAATCATTTCATTTCAGTGCTCTGATTACTATTGGTTTATTATAGGTTCAGGAAAATATTGACATCCAAGTACAGTCAGCAAAACTGCCAATTCCAGGCTTAGATGCTATGCTATGAATGAACAAGTAAGGAAATCGCTACTTTCACTGCCATTTAAATCCTTCTTTGGAAACCCACTGCAAGCAATCAAGCTTCATATTTAAATAACTACCCCATGTTTCCTTGTCATTCTGTGCTCAAAGAACTTTATTTAAAACATTACTGAAGCGAAACCTGTTCTGTCTTGTTAACTCATTGCATTCATCCTTCAAATTTGTTATAACATCTTTAAGAAAGGGATCATATCCTTATATATATTGTGAGATTTCACGCAATATTAACAATCTTCCTGCATTTCTTAAGAAAATAGTAAAGATTACTGTCTGTTCCTCTGCTGCTACAGTAATCAGTGATCCTGCAGCAATCAGCAGTTAAAAAACAATACCCTGCAGAAAAAACAATACCCTGCACTAAAAACACAACCAGCTCATTTTGAGAAGTTTTCTGCCAAGGAACTAATCGGAATATTCACCTTGAGCCATTTTATTTTATCATTAGGAAAAGATCGTATTTATGACAACTGTGTTACTTCCAATGTGTGCTGCAACTGCCAAAAGAGTATCTGCAGACTATCATTGAAGTATTTTTGCATCAGCTGCTTCCGGGTGCTACCTAGTCAAATTTAGTACTGTTTAAACACCAAGCTGTTTGCTACCTATAACTCCAGAGGGTTTGGTTTTTGGGGTGGTTTTTTTTTACATCTTTTGGGGGCGGGGTGGTGGTGGTGTTTTTCTGTTTGTTTTTAACTCAATTGCTAGTTCACGGAATCAATACTGCCAAGAGGTATGGGGGGAGGATGTTTCTGCACCTGTAGAGTTCTATTTCTGATTCTAGTAAAAATTTTACCAGCCTAGTAACAACCTCTGAATCCATTCCCCCCCAGATAAGAAAGCTAATCTCTGCCTCTTGATGATGCCATGGATTAGTTAGCATTCATAAGAATTGAAGACACTAATATGGAAATCATGGTATACAGTGATTATTTTACCATCTTATCTTTCAGCTGTTACAGTCATTTAGATCACATTTACCTGCAGGCTGGGATCAAAGGAGGAGGATGAAGGGAAAAAAGGGAGGGTTTATTTTTATTTTGCAAAGAGTATTATTACTCTTTAGTAAAGTTATGGATTCATTAGTTTCACAACTGGGATTCAACAATAATCCCAGCTTTAGGAGTTGCTGCTGCAGTTGTTTGTTTCAGCTTCTCTCTTCTCTGTAGCATGCCATTTGCTCGAGTGCATTGGCAAAATTGTTTTTAAGGCTATGATGAGCTAAGCCAGGAAAATTTATTTGAAATAAAGTCAGTTCCATGCTCCTGTGCATAACAGAGTTAAGCAGCTCTGTCAACTTAACTTAAAGGGCAACGTGAATTTTTGCTAGCCCTGATAACAGTAACCATAACCAGTAAATACCAATTACTGTCATATGAAAGTAAAAGTAATCCTGAACTGCATCATGTGATCACAGCCAGAAAGTGATGACCCATTATATATGTCAGGTCTTTCAATACTTAACTACAGACAACAAGTTACTATGGCTATGCTTAAATCTCTGACCATTCTGGTGCAACATGCTGATTACTTCTTGCTCTCTGTTGATCAAGGTCTCTGCGGTGTCAAAACAAATCAAAACATTCTCTAGAATTAAGTATTTAATTGTTTTCCATTTGTGGTGCACATTTCCATACACAATGCGCTTAGACTGCTATATTCTTTAAATGCAAGCTTTATTGTTTTGTAGAATTCAAAATTTGGTCTTAGGACTATAAAAGTAATGCAGCCAAAATCATGACAGGTAACATTTCCTTCCTTTGTATTTACAATTGAATTACATAGCAACATATCAGTTAGTCTTACCTTGTTTGTAGTATAGCTGTCCCAAATTATAAGTTTGCCATCCTGGGAGGCACTAACTAGAAGCCTAGAGAGGAAAACAGGAGGTAAAATACAATCATTGCAGGAAGACAAGAAGGAACATCTTTGTGATGAACATCTTTGTGATGGCATTTGTCTCCACTATCAAATGGTTCTTGAAACCATTTAAGTACAGTGCAGCATTACCCAATTCAATTATTCGCACTATAAAAATAATTTTGCAAGTACTCAATTTCAATGCTAAATATTATGGAAATGTGTGATGGAACGCCTACATGTTCACACATTCTGACCAGAAAAAACTGTAGCCGTGTTAACTAACATCTCAATCTTGAAAACTGAAGGAGAAAACTTGCATGGAATCAGTGCTTCTGTGTTCTACACACAGACTTCAGATTCATTGAGTTTGGGAATCTATGCTATCAACATGTTTTCCTTTTTGAAATGGGAATTTAAGCTCTAAGATGTCCAAAAACCCTGAATGGATGTCAGCACTGAAATACAATGGAAATGACAACGAAACGCAAAGATATCACTAATGGAAGGGGCAGTGTTAGGAAAGTTTTTTTTTACTCTGGATCAACACCACCTCAATCCCCATCCAGCAATCATGTTTGAAACATGATGCACCAAATTCATTGTTCAGAGCTCTCTAACCTGCTTTTAATATGTTTAAAGATAGATCAGATGTACTGACATGAAAAATCTGTATAGTCTCCATATTTTCTAAGTAATTTTGGATAAAATGATCCAATATGGTATTCAAATTTGTTCTGTGCATCTTCTTCTGACCATTTCCAAGCTGAACAATACAGTGCAATCAAAGTACTCATCTCTTTGCATTAATTTTTTTGCTCTAGGTTATATTTTAGAGCTATCTTGAAACACTTTTGCCAAACGAGAAACTGAATCCCCATCTTTTAAATAAGCTACATGCCAAAGAGATGCCTGAAGCAATGAATCCTACATATCTGTGCGAAATTAGCTTCTTTCACAGGCATAGAAAACTAAGGTGCAAAACACTAAAGTTTAACTCAAAGTAACAATTGTGTTCATTCTGATTTTTAAGTACTAAGCAATGCAGAAACTAAACGTATAATACATCATGAGTTATTTTTCACCTTCATGATGCATACTGTCTTCTTTTTTAAGCACTTGGCTATTTTGCTTTAGTGTATTTACTGTATGCATACACACAAGAGTTCATGCAGTTCTTTCATAAGGCACAGCTTGTTTACACAAATTTGGTAAGAAGGTAACTTTAACAACATCAAGCTTCCTTTGAAAAATCTCTACTGAATAGAGAGAGAGTAGCTGTAATTTACAAACTCCTTAGCTGTAACTTAAAAATTCCTACGGGGAAATTTTTTTTTAATCTGTTCTTGCAAGGTAGCAGTAACATATTCTTTTAACTGAAGTTTGAAAATTTGCTGCCATTAGCATGCCTTAAAATTCTTGTAAAGAGAAGAGAATGAAAGTAGCTGATACTAGCATCATTTAGTTTCTCTCTAACTGAACATCAGTAGTTAACAGGAAGCATTTAAGGAAAAAAGACAACTGATAATGAAACCTACTCTATCTCCACAGTTCCTCAGAATTCATGTGGTACCACAACTACATTTTTCAGGCAAGTAGATGAAGACTGGTATTTTGGCACCAAATTTAGATTTGGATGACAAAACCATGGACATTAGGAGGAAAAAAGTGATATTAAGTGTTTCTGAATTCTCTTAGTTATCTGAGTTCTCTTGGAATTAGTGGTTCCTAGTGGCAGGAACAGGAAAATAACAGTCCTGTGCACTCAGCTTTCCAAAGAACAGTGAAGCCAAGTGATCTGATTTTGTATTACTAGCACCCACCTGGAATCAGTCCCCCAGTGCATTGCATAAATTTTAGCCAGGTGTCCCCGGAGTGTTCTTCTAGTGCGCATTTGAATTCTCCCCACTGGGTCAATATTGGCTGTGATCTGAAATAGGAATGGTGTAATACACTGAATTTTTCACTTTGTAGTTCCAAAAGTAACACATCATACACAATTACATTTAAATGAGCATTCCAATGCAGACCAAAGAAAGTCCCACATTTCAAATATTGACTGAGTTTTTAAAAATTGCCTAATCGAAAGTTATATCCTTTTACATAATACGTCTTCATCAAATGAAGAAAGTAGCCTCTCTATTGTATTTATAAAGACTCTCAGAAATTACTTTGTTTAGCTCATATCTTAAGACTTCTAGGATTTCAGACCTTTGATCTGGGTTTTCTACTCCTGTATAGATAAACGCTGTAGACTAACTTTTTTTTCCAGAAGGGGAGGTATATCAGGCTTTAAACATGTCTCCACTTTTAAAAGATTAATAACTCTTTCAGATCCAAAAGGCCTTCTCTTCCAAGTATAGGATTATTAAATTAATCGTATTCCTGATTTATTTAACTTCCTGAAGATAAAAGTAGTCCTTGGAATAAGTGAGGAAGTAATCAGTTTAGCTGTCCTTATGCTGTTAAATTTAATATAAGTAAGTCCTCCAGTCTGGAGAGAAATACCAGTTTAAAAAAAAAAAACAAGACAGTACAACACATTTTCAGTACTGTAAGTAGTACACATCACAACAAATCCAAGAGTTTGTAAGTTTATTTTATGGATAACGTCTGCATACTTCTCATGTCTCCATGTTAAAAAGTTCTTTAGCAAGAGCATTTGAGCAAAGATCTCTGCTTCTTTTCAAGGGCTATCAACACAGCTTAGGACTCAGATGAACAGATAAGAATGTTTCCCTGACATAAAACTCCTTTCATGGTGGACATCTCGCGTATTAACTAATACTGAAGCTTCCCCCCCCATACTTTCACCTTGGAAAATACTCAACATTGTGCCTCGCATAAAATGAGATCACAAGATATGTACACTCAAATAAATGTTGGTATTACCTTTTTACTTGATATTTTAGTGATGTTTTAAATTAATAAACTGACATCAATCACTTCTGTACCAACTATCTTAAATCAGACACACAGGATTAATAGTCAACATTCAAGCAAGTGGACTGAAGTAGGTGACAAGTAAACTGATTCATGATATATCTAGAAAAATAAAAGCAAAGGCTTGCCATCTCTTCCAATGCCATAATAATCTGTTTCAGTCTAAATTCCTACCACATTTCTAGAAAAAAACCCACCGTATCTCCATGAGATGTACTACAGAGTACAGATTTCCCTTTCCCCAAGTTAATGTTGACTGAAGCCAAGCCAATAGGATCAAAATGTGACAGTACAGCAAGATGCAAAGGTATTAGCTCAGGTTCAGAAGCAGTTCAGACGTAACTGCCGCATCCTATGGAAATTAGTAAGTAGGTTAACCTCAGCAGGTCTTATGGTTCAGATTATTACGCTAATGCAACTGTATTACTACCATATCTGTAGCAGAACACCGGGGCTCCCCTGCATTATTTTCCATTAAGCAGTAGAGACGTGCCCTGAGTCACTTCTTAAAGAAACTACTGCTCAAGGCTACCACTCTCAGAAACTGGACAAACATAAACAACGTACTTATTTCTGGAAGAAACCACCTAAAGGCAAAATAAAAAAAAAAAGATAAAGGAGGGAAAAAAGATTCACTTGCACTTACCTTCTCACACCATAGTTTCTTTTTGTAAAGGAGACAAATTTTCATAATTCATGTTAAACTCTTAAATGCTTACCTGAGCCAGGGTGGCATCCGCACATGCTTTCCTAGCATCCTGCAACAGAAGGAAGTTAGAGAAATGAGAAGTTCTGTACATTTCTTTATACTCTATCTCTGTTTTGTCAAGTTGATCAAGCACCCTCAAAACAAGGTTCAGAAAGCATTTCTGCTTGTCATCCAGAGAGGACCCATCCTAACTGCAGCACAAACATAACATGTGGTCTGCTGTCAAAACTCATTGAGCATATCGAGCATTTAACTTCAAAATTTTCTTCTTCTTTTGAGAGAAAGGTAACATGATTTTTACCACAAAGACAGTCAAGCAATGGAACTACTTGTCAAGACAGTCTGTGGAGTCTCCATCCTTGGAGGTTTTCAAGACCTAACTGGACAAGGCCCTGAATAACGTTATAGCTGACCTTATTTTAAGCAGGAGGTTGCTTAACATTGGTTATGGTCTGGCTCCGAAAAACTTCAGTAAACATTCATTTTGATCTAATCCATTTTGTGCATTATTTGTGTAACTATTATTTTCTAAGCAATATTAAAGACCAAAAAGTAATTTCCTAAAGCAGTTACATGTGCTTGTCCTTTCTAAACATCCACAACATTAACTTTGACATCGTGAAAACATTTAACTTAATGCATCGTTTCTGTCCATCTCTGTTCTCCTCAAGGCACACAAATGACCGTTCATCTGTACTGTGGCTTCAAGATCCACTGATACAATACATACTCTGATTTGGTTTTTCAGTTGCTCAGCCTCCTGGCGTAACTGGTCAAGCTCGCTCATTTTCCTGTGCTAAAGGTGTGCTTCACTGCCACCTCTGAAACAACCAGAAATCTGAAAGACAGGTGATAATAATGAGACTTAGTAGAAGTCATAGCTTGAAATTACAAGAGTAGACAAGTCCTTTCAATCATCTCAAACAGCACTTGGAAAAAAAAAGGCAGATTGGTTTATAAGTACTGGAACACAGGTGAAAATATTTCTCTGAAATCTCTTCAGAATAAAGTGTTACCACATGCGAACGTGCTTAGCTTTTTTCCAGCCACAGTAAATAAAATATAATTTGGACTTATTCCTTTCCTCCAGGAAAGTCCTCTTTTTCTGCGTTTTTTTCATTACTGTTTTTCTGATTCAGTTTTGTATAAACTCAAATTTCCCAAGAGTGAACCAGCAGATAACACTAACGTTAGACATGAAAGACAGAACTTCTCTCTAGGTCTTAAGAATAGAGTAAGGAATCCTCCTATCAAAGAATAAGCACCTTAAGTATTTCCAGACTGACACAAGCACTTGCAAAATGCTGTAAAAAGACCTATTATGAATGCTATCTGTAACACAGCAGCTATGAGAAATGTTGTTCTGATATCTGGGTAAAATGAGATGACTCACAAATGTTGTTCAGGATTTTACTTGTTAATTGCTAAATGTCTCCCTGAGATTTCCAGAATGGATTCTAACATTAACATGTTGTCAGAATAAAACTAGTATTTTTTTGAATCTTAGGTTGAGGGGAGGAGTTTGAGAAACCGCTGGCCACAGACATTTTCCCCCCCTAAGACTCTATTTTCCTAGCATCAATAAGCATCAAATTAGTAACATATATCCCCCTGTCTGCTGTACTCTGTAGCCAGCAAGATAGAGGCTCAATAAAACATAACTATCACTGAACACCCTCAACTATTGCCTATAGCATTCTTCAACTATTGGACTGTTTTCCAATATAATAAGCATATAGATATTTTCCATTAAGCATACAACTTATCTGTTCCAGAAACATATTGTTGGCATTTTCACTAGCATTCCATACCTAAAACTCAGCTGTTCTTAAACTTTTTGTTTTAAAATCTCTGCAGCTTGATATCAATGTAAGATGCTGAAGAAACATGCTGATGAAGTTTATCTTCTGCTACAGAACAAGGTAATTGGTTCCATTTTCAAATGCTACATAGAGCACCTGGAGTTTACAAATAAACACTGGTAGAGTGTTTTTAGAACATTTTATTAGCCAGAATTGACCCTTTACTATTAAATAAAGCAAATGCTTTGCTAGCAGCTTTACATATTATTCTGTTAAGATTTAATCAGCTTATTTATCTTTGCAAGCATGCGGGTTTTGTTTTTTTCCTAAAGCCCTTCCCAAGGAGAAAGATGAGAATAACTTCCAAATTTTTATCCAGTCACAGTAACAGAGAACATATTGTAAAGGCAAATTAAAGCAACAGAGGAAATATCACTGTCAAAAGAAAAGAAGTTTCAAAAGAGTTATTAAGACTTTAACTTTCCCTAAATGTTACTATCCCACACAACCAGACTTATCTCAGAGTTCTGTTCGTAGTAGCTAGTATTCCAAACCGAGGACCTCAAGGAACAAGTGTCAGATCTTGTCATATCATCAATTTATACTCTTCTCCGAAACCCAGAATATTTTAGAAAAGGAATTTTAGTTAGCTTTTGCTTCTAAACCTCCATTCACACAACTTCAAAGCCATTTCACTTTATTGTGAAACTAGGTCTCGTCTTTCTCTCTTCTGGTTCCAGGGTCATCTTTAAGCCCTTTTAAGATTGCTTGTTCAGCTTAGTCCAAAATCCAGTTAAAACAAAACCCATCAAGAGTGTTTTATGATCTTGTAACAACCTTCTTTTCTTTTGAATGCTCTTTTGTTTCTCAAGATGTTTTGTTCATTCTACATTTAAGACAAAACACACTGTGGTTGGGTCTCTCTACAGTTTTTAGCATGCAGTTGTCACTGTCTACAGCTCCTGTGTAGTTCCACACACATTGTGAAATAGTATGCACTACTCTTGTCATAAAGGAATTAAGAAACTCTAGAGACCGTTCTTAAGAATAAACTGCAAATTTCCAGGTCTTTTAGCTTTTTTATATCCAATCCTATTTCTGCCATTCTCTAAGTTATTACATAAGCCCATTTCCCACTAAGCAAATACCAATGTCTCCAGGCAGAGTACAAAGAATTTAGAGGTGGTGTCATTCCTATTTCAGAGAAAGAAATTACGATCCAAAACTTAAACGTTCTACTCAAGGTCACAGCAACTCCACGATGGGATTAAGATGAAGATTTAGGACACCAGAATTCCAGCTGCAGAGTTACAGGTAACTACATTGAGGATTTACATGCAGCTTTATTTAAAAATATAATAGGATGAATAATCTAATGTCAGTCAAAGCAGATAAGTTCTCTTGTAACATACAGCTTAAAATAGTGCCAATTTATTTCTGCCAGAATTTGTGCACTACGCAATAGAATTCTCTCACATTTAAATGAAATAAGACTTCTTTGTATGGAACAGGAAGAGGCCTAGGGAGATGAACACTAATCCCAGGAAAAAAGTCATATTGAGAAAGTTCACAGAAACCGAACCCTGTAGTTTCATTCTGGATTATTTGCATACGCTGAGTTTAAAACAAATCATACAAGCTTATTTCATGCTTGTGCCTTATTGCTTAATATAGCATGCACTGAAGGGTACTACTGCAAATAACAAAGCCAGATGAAGCAGCCCAATAGTGTCGAGGGTCTTCTGCAGTAACACAGAAGCAGCCATATAAGAAGCTGAAGGGACCTAAGTCCCATTCCCCAGTTGATGGGACATCATAGCTTAACTAGCATGTACATGTCTGTCTTCACACAAAGAAAACCTCCATTACACTTTGAAAGGCCTAGCACAGTAACTATATGTATACTTCTGTTACAGAAGAAACTCTCACATCAAATTCAAGACAGTACTCTGCCTCAGCACTTTGCCTCCATTCTCTTCCAAGTCCCACTTTACAGAGGGGCAGAACAAGCCAAACTCCTTCACAATCTGTAAGAATTATCTAAACACACCAACAGAACCCAACCTTCAGTGTCATTTCATAAATGCACTTTATCTTACAGTTAGGCAAACATGCATATACTTAACCTGCCCTACCTACTGTACAGCTAAGCTCCTGAAATGCTTTTATTTGTGAACTCCACATCAAGACAATCACTCATTAACATTTTAAGGAAAGCTTCCTTTTAATGAACAACTTCAAAATGGTTTACCAACACTACAGAAACCTTTATACCTACATGCAAGATACCATCTCCATTATCACAGGTAGCAAGGATTTCAAGGAACTTAACTACTATTGTTAAAAGCAGCTTCTATGAATCTTGACCTTCAGTCACTTGCTAGGCAAGACTCATGTTTCAATATTCGCTGCATGACAATTAGCAGCTGAATGCATACAACCCTTGATGTCTTTCCCATCTGTAATAGATCTATGATAAGTTCATATCTTGAAGTTAGATATACTTTTAGAGTTACAAGTTAGCCCTTCTGCATTCCAAACAACTCTAAACTCTGAACTGCATTTCTGACAGCATCCATAGGAATTGTTTAAACCAGATTTCCACATTCCCTTTGCAGTCTTTGTTGTTTCAACATCAACAGGAAGTTCTAATTCCTGCCAACATGACAGAACTCACTAACACTCAGGAAACGAAAATCCTAATGAAGCCAAGGGCATTAAAATATAGGAGTTCTCTGAAGAGGACTGTAAACTTTATGGGACAACCAGCCAACCAACTTGGCTATTCCTCTATTTCTTTTACACTAAGTCTTAGGCAATTAAATTTATGGCAGAAATATGAAATCCATGGGGAGAAAAAAGGGTTCCATCCTCTTGTGTACTTTTCAGCTATAATGTAAATCAGCAGAGCCTGCTAGTATCTAGCATTAAAAAAAATAAAAATAAATCTTTAAAAGAGCAAGAACAACAGGTAAGATCAGGAAAATGTATAGGAAAACAAATATTTTTATCTTTTCTCACTCTTGATACATGGGAAATTTTTATACAGATTTATTTGTATTACAGACAGAAGTAACAAGTAGAGACTGTTCAATATATGATTTATGCTCATCGCAAACTAGCACAATTGAATATCATGCAATAATATATTTTTGTTTCTCGGCATGTTCTGAAGGCATTTAACCCCATTTTAAAAGAAGATTTCTAGGAGAAACTGTAAGCTTGATATGGATGATGCTGATTTCTGGGGCCTTGAAGGAAGTTACTAAATTTCTAAATCAAGCAAACCTCATGCAAAAAGTCACTACTCAAGTTCCACACTCCTTTTTTCCAAATTATCACCATAGCTGTGAAGAAATAGATTAGCAGGCAAACTCATGCTTACCTCACTTTCTTTTGAATATGTTACTGTGTTCTTGAAGGCAGACTTCTCAATGAATGTCTCAGTAACACATTCACTTTGCTGAACTCACTCAAGACCTTTCCAGAGGCTGAAGTGCTTAAGTGCCTCTGCCCTAAGCCTAATTCCCCCTAATCTTGTTGACAAATATACCTTGTAGATAATTCTCTTCTTGCTAGGGACAACAATGTGTGTACTTGCAAGGTAGTTTACTATTCTTCATTACTCCAAATGACCCAAGTCTCTAATCTCTTCTTACAAGTTACCCATAGAAGAGTCACTTCGTTCCTGTTTCCCACACAGGAAAATCAAGAATTGACTTCACCTAGTTTGTTAATTTCCATATATGATAAGACTTCACAATTCAACTATGTCAAAAGGATTTATCACGTCACTCATCTCAAAGTAACAACTTCTAGATTTGTTTTTCTCTAAGCTACGGGAACTGTATTCCTATGTAAGAGGAAAGTTATATATGTATGTTGAACGACTCTGCACAGAACCTTTGAACTGAATAGAAAGCCCTATGAAATCTACAAAACTTCCACATACTTCCTGCAAATGGAGATATGCTCAGGATCCCAGTATAATAATTCAAATTTAAAGGTAAAGCTCCCTACTCAGAAAACAGTAACAGAACAATTTAAAGGCTAAGGAAGAACTCAGATTCACTCATTTCATTGTTACAACTTTAATGTCCTTTCCAGAGCTCAAGCTGTTTACCCAATTAAGTCCAGTTACTGAAACCAAGGTAGCATTAATACCATCACATTTATATGTGGACTGCTGCTTGCCTACATTGTAAGAGAAATGGGAAGAGTTGAATACCAAGTCATCCAAACACATGCTCTTGGGTTACATATGATTCCTCTCTAAAACTACCTGGCAACAGCAATGAGGCAATGCTTACTAAACACTTCATTATTTCATTTTCTCACACCATTCCTATAAAAAAAGAATAAAAAAGGATGGAGTTGTCCATCCTCTCCTAAATAGCCTGTCCTGTGAATAACCTCTACAGATTAAAAGAACACAGATTTGAAATCACAGCTGTCATTAAGTCAAATATTTAGAACTTCTATCCCTTGATGGCCAAACTTTGTTTGCTACAAGGTATTTTTACTACACATTACTACTACCAACAAGTAAAGTAATCCCACCAAGCCACTGTGGATGCAAAATCTGGTAACACAGAAGGTTTAAATTTATATTGTTAGAATATTACTCAAGTACAGTAATTTCATAAGAAGGTTAGCCAAATCACCTCTCTCCCAAATGAATAGGCTGCCTGGTATTTGTTCCCTCAACATCTTTCCTGCTAATACGCATCACTAGTGTGTACGTAACAGCCAGAAGAAAAGCAAAACACATCATTTGCAAAAACAGAGCCAAAACTTTACAGCCTTAATAATGAGTTCATGTTATGCCTACCAGACAGTCTCATAGCAGGTCATCTGATTAAATGAAGCTGTGCTAATCTATTAGATACCATAAATCCTATTAGCAATATGCACAGCAGCTTGTACATTTTCACAATGACAAAGGAATCGCACACAATCTACTGTTAGTTTCAATATTTTGACATCATTGGAACTAACAGTGGATTGACTTTGAAAAGCTGAGGGGTTTTTGCAATTTAATCGGAAGTATATATTGATTCCTATTTGACTTACATTCAATAGAAAACACAGTAATTAAGATCAGAATTGCTTGTGCAACAAATTTGAGGTGTCCTCTGCCCCATTTACATGATACAAAATAGAAGACAAAAAAATTTAGGGGTGCCTTCTGATTCTGAAGTACACACATCTCCAGAGAACGGTGATCACCAAAAAAAAGTATAGCTAATTTTAGAAGTTAGACATCATAGAAAAGGTATACAGGAACACAACATAACAAATGTACAGAATCACACAAGCTTCTGTGAATCAAACTTTATTTGAAGGGGAAAAAAAAAAACCTGTAGAAGATGCACTGAATAGCTCAAAGACATTGGCTTAATACCCAGCACCAGTTAAAACAAAAGGTTGTATAGAAAATAGGACAGAAAATACTGAAAATATCATAACGCCACTGAGTAAAAGCAATGGATTGTCTACACGGGGAACACCGTGTTCAGTTTCAGTTTCTGCTCCTCCAAAAAAGAATACTGGAGGTGCCTAGGGTTGACCAAGGTAACTAATTAGAGAACACCTCAGAAGACAGGTTTAGAGAAAGAGACGGGGCTGGCTTGCTCCTTGCTTTTTGAAAAACAGGTAGATATCTAGTAATTGAAAGAAATTTAACTGAGGAAATACCTTCTACACAACACATGGCTAACTAGTAATGTTCCTCACAGACTAAGGGACTTCACAAGAGGCAGAAACATTTGTAGTTATAGCCTGGAAGGTAACGAAGGTTTCACTGTTCCAAGAATATTAGTAATAATTATGATGACACAGAATGTAAACTCTGAAACTTTTAGTTTGTTTAAATAATACTGACACATTGAAAAGAGCATTCTAACAAGAGCCGCTTTGCTCAAAAGAAATTTGGCCTTCTTTTGTCAAACATGGCGGATAAGTAATTTTTCATTCATTACAGAATAACTGTTCTCATCATTTTATTTATTACAGTTCCCTGCCCCACTGAGATGAAACAGTTTCATCTATGGTCTCCCTCTGCTTTGACAGTTCCATCTCTGAAAGAAGGCAGGCACTAACATCTATTATTTAGCAGGTTTCCTGGCCATTTTAAAATCCTTCCTGTTGACATAAGAATACATATGCTAAAGTAGAAAACAGGTACTTCAGGCTTGCACAGATTAACAACTAAAAACCTGAAGTTAGCCACTTTTTAAAAATAGTATGATTTTCTCAAGCACTAGAAAAAAGAAATTACCTTATTTCTCTACTTACATGTTCTCTCACTACAGTAGAAAGCCAACTTCTGCTGTCAAACATGTAAATTCTGGAAAAAAACAAAACAGAATTAGTACAATTATCAAGAAATAACACCAATTTCTTAACAAATCTAGCAGAAATTAAAATACCATCAAAGCACAGACTATTTTTTGTTAGCTAACTTAAACAGCCAGCTTGTCTTCATGGTTATGAAGGAAATGGTTATGTTAGTATTATTAAAGCAATGCCCAAAAGACTTGCTCATGTCAAGAAGCTTTTAACATTCTTTTTCCAAGAAAACTCTTGCAATCCTCAGATCATTAATTGTCCTCCCCTAGTGATACAGAAGTCCATACCATTAGAGAGTTTAGGATTGTAACAAAACATTGTCTCACTCATACAAGACTGTAATTTTCACTGCACTATAAAGTGCCCCCCCAAATCTGCATTTTCAAAGCAATGAAATTATTTCTTCTCAATACTGTTCCTGAGGTATGCTTGCTTTCTAAGCACAGTTAAATATCAAGATATCTATTTTATCAAAAGAAGTTACATAAACCTCCTACTAATGAGCTCAAGCGAGAGCACAGCACTCTTCTAGAAGAGTTACGACTTCTAATCACTAAAGATATTAAAAAGTGAAAAAGTAAAAATTGACACGTTAAGTAACACACACTTGCAGTCTGGAAGACTGTAATGATTTAACATACAAATTGGCTTTGTAGCAAGGTGAAAAAATTTCTTGTAAGAAATTTCAGAGCAATTTTTTCCTCTGGCAGCACAAAGTAATAATTATAGTTCACCCCAAGATTTGAAACATTGACAACCGCTTATACATTCGAAACATCTGTGATCTGTCTCTATCACACAGCAAGACAAGGGCTATGGGTGATGTCAATGGACACCTGAGTGTAACATCTTCAAAGCCGCTGCATCAGGACAGTGGAAGATTATTCTAAACACAAAGCAAGAATGTACTGAAGCAAAATAATCATAAATCAGAAAGCCAGTCTACAACTTCATATACTTTAAACTGAAATGCTTACATGTAATGCGTCTTTCTGATTTTACAGTTCACTATTAGCTGGAAAATTTACAAACCACTTCAGTGTCTGGTACAGAGGTTAAGCTACTTAGGATATGGGTCATCCTCATCCAAGCTCATTTATAGATGAACAGTTTAATACCGTGATTATGAAACCATCACAGTGTAAGCAGTTTTGTTTGTTACTGCCAGAACAACACACTTTTAGACATAAAACAGTAACTCACACTTAGAGGCCAAACTCCACCCGCCCCCCCCAAAGACACAAACACATGACATGACCATTTTAAGTTCTGAAAAAAGATCAACTATATTCAACTTTCAGAAGTCTTGACAGAAAAATTTGCCCACACTGCAGAGATAATGAGATCTAATGAAATTCTGAAAGAATTACCTGAAATGTAAACAAGTAAAATTATGCTGGAACACTAACAGCACACAGAATACACAATAGCAAAGGCCAAAACACACACCATTATTGTCCTGTGCTGCACCCTCATTAATGCAGGAGAGGTGTTGCAGATTTCATATGCCTTCTGCAAAAAAGAAAAACAAAAACAAAACAAAAAAGCTACTTTAACCAGCCTGCAAGAAGAGTAAGGAAGTATAACAGCAAACTTTTCCACAAAGTTTAGTTTATTTTTCAAACCAGGTTAAGTTTTCAGTTAGGTATGCTGAAAGCATCCTGTGATGCCTGCAGAATGCAATCCTGGCAACTGAGATATTTTCAATTCTACATTAATAATGGAGCTCATTTAAGAATAAAAGTAGACAAGCTACTGAAGAAAAAAGATCTGCCTTACCACAAGCTTCCATTTTTAGCTAAAATGTAGCCTGGTAAAAGCAACATGAAAATTACAGGCTCATTCATCGCACCACAGTACTGGTTCAGCAAAGAAAGAGTTCTTGTAACAAGCTTCATACACTCTGCCTTAATCAGCCCTTACAACCCTGCTTAGCTGAGAGCTTGAGGTTCTCAACATCAAGAACTGGGGTTTCTAAAACAGGAGAGAACAAAAAGTACCACAGAATACTTTAAGCATGGTTCAAGTGGTTAAACCATTACACCAAAGCACCTGGAGGTCAGCCAGCCCTACACATGGTTGGTGTACTCAGTGTCCCCACAGCCTTCTGCTCCAAGTAAAGCAGCACAGCAGTTTGGAATAAAAAACAATAGAGTAACTCCAGAAGGCAAAAGCATCATTGTTTCTGGGTAAAACTTCCCTATTACACATACTCACTAACTGCTGTCAGCCTAATAGTCTTTTTTCTTTAAAGATATTGAAGTAGTTACACTAAGGTGACAACCCAGCCTAAAAATTTATCTCAACTCTAACATCCACCAGAATACAAGTCTTCACATGAAGAAGGCTCTTCTGCAGAAGAGACTGCAACTTTTTTCACAAGGTTGGGGAAAGCAGGGAAGAAAAGAGGGAAAAAAGGAAGAAAAGGGATTTTGAAGAGTAGGGAAATCATTTAGAAGTATTTTACTTTAACATCATAGCAAATCTGAATAACCCTCCAAAGTTAAGCAGCTTCCTAAGAAGATGAAATACGTTCACTGTAGCCCTCTCCAAAGCCATTAGCTGCGTAAATATGTTTTTCTTCTTGACCTATGGATTCAATGAGACTTAAAACCCAAATATTCTGGATGTTGATTCCACCTGCACAGCTTCTTAAGATTGCTTTACACATATATTGACTAGATGCTGAAGGCCAATGTTTGAACTGCAGCAAAAGCGTTCCAGCGTCTTAAAACACACCATCAAGTCCTACATAACCTGACACAAGGCCAGGCACAGCACATCAGACAAGACACCTGCCCACCGAGGGTTTGGCTCAGCCCCTGGGACAAGGTTTGACCAGGCTTCATAAGCAGCTGCCCTTGCTGTAGGAACCTGGACAGAGCACAGATAACACCAATTCCTCTGTAGCAGGGAGATCTCCAGCACAGCTGCAGGAGGAGTCCCACCCCACACCAGTCCCCAAGAGAGGCACACCACTTCATGTTTTGGGGGTCCTGGCTGACTGCGAGCTGAACTTGAGCCAACAATGCTCCCTCGTGGCAGACAGCCAACAACATCCAGCGCTGCACTGGGAAGAGCATTTCCCACAGGTCAAGGGAGGTGATCCTTCCCCTCTACCCAGCACTGGTGAGGCCACATCTGGAGCGCTGTGTCCAGTTCCAGGCTCCCCAGTACAAGACAGACATAGAGCTACCAGAGAGAGTCCAGCAAAGGGCCTTGAAGATGATTAAGGGACTGGAGCATCTCTCATATGAGGAGAGGCTGAAAGATATGCTCAGCCTGAAGAAGGCTCAGAGGGGGATTTTATCAACATGTGCTGTCTTCTGTATAGACATGTGTTTTGAGTGGCTTTATCAACGTAGTTTAAAATAGATCTCAATCAACACTACTAAAAACTATTTTCCATGACCATTACACCACTTGAATTTTAAAAGTTTCTTGTATAACACATCCTCCTGCAAGAGTGGCACAGAAGGTTGTTTTATCCAAGGCACTCAACCAGCGATGATTTCACTGGAGGGAAAAAAAAAAACAGAAAACCCAACCTACTAGCAAACATCAATATTACTATTAAGGTAAATCAACAGTTTCAAATGAAGTTAGTTTCCTGCTCTGGTATATCTTCCTTATCAACATGCACCCATCTGAACGGGATGCATCCTACACCCAGCAAGGACAGCTCTATGTAGGTAGGCAGTCATTAATTTAGCATGCAGATGCTTCTGTTCAGGTACCCAACGCTTAGCACCACTATAACATGTCAACCACATGGTAGAGATAATGTCTGTGAAACTGGGAATTGCAAGTTGGTTTATTAAAATTATTTCTCACAGTCTACCTAGCTGATTATTATCACAGAACAGTATCTTAATGCCCAAGAGATTACACGTCCTTTCCAAATCACTGCCAACAACATGAAATTCCCATTATGCCACCAGGCAACAGTAATTAGAAGTCTGAAATTTAAAGCTATGCTTCAAGACTATTCTGTATTAAAAAAAAACAAACAAAAAAAAAACCCAAAAAACTATCCTCAGTTTGATGGCTTGGTCCTAACTATCAACGTAAACAGTTCTATTAGACAGCTGGAAACTTGAAGGATGTTTTGGTATCTGCATGTGTATGTGCTCCACCAAGAGTTAATTCTAGTTCAGACTTTTCTTGTTGAGTACAGATCTGTATTCCAGAAAGCCTAGTCTTTGTTGTCACCTCCTACAAGAGCAGCTTTGAAGGACAACCTATAGAAGTATAAAATAATTACAAATTCATAAATCTAAATATGCTCAAGTGAATGGATACAACCCCTTCTCTTTTATTTGCTGTCTTCTTTCTGGAAATCATCTGCTGTGCCTATAATTTCCAAGCACATAAGCTTTGAAAAGCAAGCAGTACCTTACTAACAGGTTTGCAAAACAGATTACCCTAGTAGGGACAACGCTAGATTGTACAACTCCTTCGAAAACTTACTGAAAACACTTCTGTAGTCAAAGGCTAGCATGGCTGGACCATTTCTGTGGGAGGTATTGCCTTCTTATGTTGAAGAATTGCCAAGTTTCCAGCTGAAGCAGTCGTGCTCAGTAGACACTTCTCCATGTATTAGTGTGAAGTACACACAAAACAAGGGAATATCAGGTTATAAGTGTTAATGCTCATTATGCAACAGTTACCTTAGCTGGTTGAAGAGCTAACAAATTTCCATTTTCAATATAGCATGCAAGTACAAACTAATAATTACAATAAGCTAAAGATACCTGTAACTGAATGAACCGACTGCACAAATGCCTCATTATTACATATAGCTCAATTCTTGAATTACAGGTCCCATTTTAACTAGGCAGCTTTCTACAAGGGGGCACTGATGTTAATACGTAAGAGATTTTGTGCATAAAAACCCCTGCAGAATACCTGGTAATGCAAGATTCTAAAAAATTAGTTTTGTTGTGTTTGCTCTGTCCAAAGACGAGTTTTTCCTGGTAAATGAAATACTTCACCTGTTTCCCACGCACAAGATTGTGAGGAAAATACATTCAAGCTCCGCTCATGACTTAACAGTATGAAGTTGCAGCCCTATTAGGAGCTATGATCTTTAAGATTACAAGTGACACGTTCTTCCCCCTCGCCATTTCTAGTAGTAGAAATCTGGAAATGCTTTCCTCCTGAAGAAATTCGTGCACATTTTGTACTCTGCTTGAAGTATCTAGAAGACTGCATTAGGAAAAGATTCTCATTGCTGCATAGAACACAGGAAGATTGCCGACTAAAGAATAAAGGTCAGTTCTGGGGTCCTTCCAAAGTTCTGGCTACATTCTTCATCCTGTGACCTTATTCACACAAAACGGCACACAAAACTGGAAAATCCAGGCATAACAGGTCTACCATGAAACAGCTTCTGACCTGTCAACATGGCCTCCCATCAAACTGCTTTCAACTAAGCAGTGAGGACAGCAGTCTTAGCACTTCAGAAACCCACAAACATAAAAAACCCATCCACCATAAATAGCCACTAGTACTCAGAAAAAAAACAAAAACCAAAAAACATTAAGCTGTTATTTCAGAAAATTCAGGGGAGAAGCCAGATACTAACAAATCTGGAAACCTTGCAAGACCTTGCAAAGCCAGAATTCAGTAAGACAGTTTCACATTCAAAGTCCCAAATTTGAATTGCTGTCTCAGAGAAACACTGCATTTTTGTCTCCTCCAAAAACGTTACAGAATAAGAATAATTCACAAAAAAAGTTAACTTCTACATGCAAATTCCTCAATATGCCAGAGATGATTACCACACAGTAAAGCAATACAACATCTACTGAAAGCCATCAAACTCTAGTTATATCTGCTTTGCATAATCCATCAGCTTTTGCTTGCATGCCTAGATTTCTAAGACCTGAGGACTCATCACTCCCTCTGTTTAACAAGTATTTGAAAATAAACCTTTTGGATAGTTTACCACTTTCTCAAAATAGAATACTAATCAGCAGACAACAATGCTTAAGATCATGGCGGGGACACACACTTGCAATAAACAGCTCTGTAGTGAAGTAGCCTTTCTCCTGCCACCAACAGTGAACAAACTCAAGCTGTCTTCATGGAAGACAGCATCCCTATATTGCCAAAATACTCACATTTCCTGATGCTAATCCCATGACCTACATTTAAAAAAAAAAAATCATACTGATGCAATATTTAAGCATAAAAATCTGGACTGTAACAGGTCACTTCATTAATCCTTTCTAAATGCATCTGCAAGCTATGTGCATTATTAAAAAAAAATCTCTGCTGTACCTAGAATTAAGAATTTATGTAAAAATAATAAAAGAATTGATTATTACAAGTTTAACAGATGCCTAAAGCCAAATGCTTAAAATCACACTTTTTAAAAAGAGGGGTCTTAGGAGATCTTTGAAGTAGTTCACAAATACTAATAACTCTTGCTAATTTAGCGACCCAAGTCAAAAGATTTCCTAACTACGTCTCTTCTCTTCTGCTTTGCTCTGAAAGAAATTCACATTTAAGAGCATTCTAACACTTCCTGATAAGTGGTGGGCATAGGAAGCTAACTTATTTTAAGAACAAAATTACTGATATTTAGTATCAGTTTTCAACAAATTTTTATTTATTAAGAATGTCAAAAGCCAATACTCTAGGTTTTATTCCTTTGTTCAAAATTATCTATATGTAATTACTCGTTCAGAAGAGCAACACATCTATCAATAAACTGCATCAATTTTATCAAACTGGCCAGTGATGTTTTTGGCTGTCTTTTTTCCTGATCTTACAATTTAAAAAAAAAAAAAGTAAGGAAAACTTAGAACCTGCTTGTGCATAAATTTCTAGCTACAATTATCAGAAAAATGAGTTACTGAAAATCATCACTTAATAAAGTATTCCCTTATCCAAAACCAAGCAATTTTGTTGTCACATACTACTAGACATCTCCCTTCAGACTGAAAAACAAAACCCAGGCAACATTGAAGGAGAATATACTACTATTAATTAACCAACACAGAAATCACTAAGCATTTATTACTAGATGCTTCTATTTGCAGAGCCTTATAGTAAATGAAGAGTTGTTCTGTCATCTTTCATTGCTTCCTTCAACTCTCTTATCATTAACCTCCAGTTTTTACTGGCATTTTCACTTCATTTGTAATCTGACCAGAATCTCTGTTTACCTAAACAGGGTAGAGCACATGCACAACAGGGATATCGCAGTCCTACTTTAATACTAATGCCACTGGCACACACCGTATTTCTCACCATTTAGAATTAATATTATTGCCATGAAAAGAGAAGTAGCTACAAAGGTAAGAATACGTAACCAAATATTGCTGGATCCAAACACCTTCTCGGTAACACACAACTAACTATTCATGAGCTGCAGAAACAAAAATTAGGTCTTACTAGGCTAAAAAACAAAAAAACACCACTTTGCACTTTAACTGCTACAGACAAATCAAGAAGGTTTTAGTTACTTTCTCAGGCCCACTAATATGAATCAATTAGGCTTTGTGCCATTTATCCAGATACCATTGTTCCTTCCAATTTATTTAATTTTTTTTTAAATCACAGTAATTATTTATATCCCCTTGGAATTGTGCTAAAGTTACCTTTTGTAATTTTTTGAGGAAATACAGTTTTTGACATAAGCCCTTTAGCATCAGGAATGCTTAAGAGATTTACTTAAGAGTGAAAAAAACATGCATAGCAGGAGCTATCTGGAAAGCTGCTAATAATGAGAAAAGTTTCATAGTTTGGATTTAGAAGTGTTAAGGAGGCAAGAGAGGAAAAAAACAAGGGTAAAACTATAGCACAAATCAGTCAGATATAGAAAGGTTGCCTGGCATGTGAAGTGTTATCAGCAATGTGTTTGCATAGAAGCTAAACAAAATAATGCAAAAAAAAAAAAGACAAACACAGAAACAAAACAAGAAATCCATTATTTCTTCTCCAGGAGACCTAAAGTAATGCTACAGTACCAGGATATTATCTTTTCAGAAAACGTGTAATCTCTCATCTAGATCAGCTGAATCTATAGATGGCAGGTTTTGGGCAGTTCAGAATGCAAGCTATAAACAGTACATTTTCTCCTAGAAGCTAGAAATGGAAGCACGCTGTTGTAGGACCAGTTTACACATCATCCCAGTGTAACAAATCAGTGACAGAACCATGACATAGCATGAAAACACATTACACGTGTAAATATGTATACTTGTTTCTTTTTAGTAAAAGTCAACATTAGAAACACATTTCTTCAGTTATCAAAATAAGTTTGTAATCCACAATTTAAGAACATGCCTATAGTAGGCTGCAATCCTATTAAGAAACACAATTATTGTCAATTCTCATGAAGTTTCCAAAGATTGTTTTTTAAAAGCCACTTTTGGGTATACCGATTTTCCAGGAGGTCTTCAGTTCATTTTCTGTGATTTAAGTATGTTCAAGAAGTCCTCATGAAGACTGATGTATTTCTTTATCATGACGATGTTCTGTTCAAGCTCTCCCCAAATAATTCACAGTAGATGCTGAGGAGAGCACAGCATGTGAATGGATCATGTTGCACTGAATTCACAAGCAAATGAACAGCTAGATGCAAAACCTGGCGCAGAGGCAGGTGATTACACCACCTCCTGTTACCAAAATCCTGAAGATTACAATAAAATCCATCAGGTGGATCAACTGCCACTGACTGAGGGTTAAAGTGTAAAAGAACAAGTATTTTCCAAAAGTCTGAATGATATTTCTCTCAGCTCTGTTTGCCAACACATCCGTATTGGCACAATCTTCTCAACCTTGTTAAAAATCATGTATTGTTTCAGATATTACCATTACAGTGACATCAGTAGGTACATTAAAATCTTCACCACAGTATTTATATTAGAGGAGGAAATGGGCTATGTGGTCACTTACAATACAAAAAACAGAAACAAAAAAACAAAAATAGCAAAATTAGACATGAAAAATACTAATAAAAAAATCAGTAAGACTGTGTATATGCATAAGCATAGAAAATGAGTAGAAATTCCTATTATTGTATTTTGTATTTCCATAAATTTCAGCTCAACTATTTTATCAACAGAAGCTGAATCATCCATTTCCTTCTACATATGCCAGCTAGTAGAGTCGACTGAGTCAAAGGAGAATCAGCTGCTTCCTATTTACATCCATTTAAAAAATACAACTAACTTTCAGAATGCTACATTTAGCAATACTACTTTTTACATCCTTAAAAGTCAAACCATTTAAAATTAGAAGAAATAGCCAATCAAATCAACATACCCTTATTCTTGAGCTAAGGGAGACATTTACAGATATAAGGTGGTCTTTTACAGACAATTTTGCTTCTGAAAAACATCCCCCTCATCCATGCATGTAGACACAGACTTTGAGATACTCACACGCTTATATGTCTCACTGCACTAAGGCCCTCAAAACACTAATGAAAAACACATCATGTTTCCAGAAGCAGCAAGATAATTTATATTCTATCAAATCTGAATTGTGCGTTACCACACAGATCAAGAGTTCCACCCAAAATGCCTTTCACTGCTAAGATTGAATCCTGAGAGTACTTCAGTAACATGGATTCTTTTTTGTGCTCTGACTTAGAACGACTCTGAGAAAGTAAGCAAGCTTTACAGTATTAAGCTTTTATAAAAATAATAAAAATCCAATAGAAGCAACAAAGGTACCCCATCTTAGAGACAGGCTGGACAAGACTTGGTAACTACCTTCTGGCCATCACATCCTGCCTCAACAAAAATATGGTAGTCAAAACATTTGAACAAACCATCTGCTCTCTTTGTGCCTCTGCTACGCAGACGGTACAAAACAGCCTTAGAGGTCATCTAAATGAAAAACATTCGTTCTTTACAACTGTGTTAAAGATCTTATCCAGGCTTCAGCAAATTAATAAAAATAATACATTTACTTCATTGAAATAAGATTTTAGGTGTTCAAACAGCACACTGTTCTTCAGTACGAGATTAACAGAGCGCTGTTAGAAAGAAGTTAGGCTACACCATGAAATATATGCTTTCCAGCACCAGTCTGAAGATAAAAAGTATTTCAGTGGACCTTAAAAAATCAACAAAACATATTATATGCATATAGCAGATAAAAGAATACTCAGCGGAGATTAAAATATAGCATGACTTCTCTAATCTTTTTACCCAAAATAGACTGAGCAATACTTTGTTCTCTAGCCCTGCAATCAACATAACCCATCTTTAATCAATGTGCAACCAGTTCCATTAGTTTTGATAGCAATGATTTATACCCCCTAGTAGCTCGTTGATTTCTCCCGGCAATTGCTGTATTTTGATATGTACTGTTGATACAAAATAAGTTAAGGTACAGAAGAACAGGTACAAGAAAAGCAAGGCTGACAGACTGAAAAGCAGAGTAACGCAGGAGACCTTGAAGACATTAGACTGAGAAGTGGTGTTTGGGAACAGACAATGCAACAATGCTTAATGCTGATATAAAAGGTAAACTTCAAGTACAACCCAGGGACAGTATCACAACAGAAAGCACAAAGGTACAGCAGGAAATACTTGCTTTCACCCTTGGACATTCTTCTTTCCATAGTACTGCATTAACCCTCTTAAAACTTCTGGCGTTAGTCTTTAAGTAGCAGTTGTATTCCTCTAGATAGTATGCATCTGCTTAGGTGATCAAAATAAAGAGGAAAATGTAATAAAAAGAAAACAAGTAAAGTACTACTAGGGTTAGGAGCCAGGGTGGGAATTAACTAAGAAAGACAAATATGAAAACATTAGAAGACAATCCGATCTATTTTAGAGAAAAAAAAATATGTGCAAAGTGAAGTCAAAAAAGCAAAGTCTGTTTAACAAAGCCAGCAGCCAGTAAGGTTAGTTGAAATCTGTAACTCTTAAGGTTCTGCACTGATTTCCTTGATCCTCTGCATACCCCCTTTGTATAAGCACTGCTTCGTGGTTTTTTGGAGCCCCTGGACACTACTGTTGTACAAAATTATGCGAGTTTTTGAAGAGAGGGTGGGTCTGAGTTTGTTTTTAAAACAGAAAACACACTAACTGCAGTAGACAACGTATCAACTTGGTCCTTTAAAAATAGAAAGGGAGAGAGCTTTGAAGACAGGCCACTTCCCCCTTATACAGAATATTAAGGATTCTGACTTGGGAAAAACACAGTTATTGTTGTTTCCAACTCCAGCTTCCACCTCAGCTTGCTTTTATAAGTTCCTTCATCTTCTGTAAGAGCCGAGCTGCTCATTATCTAGAAGCCGAACTACCACAGTTTTGCAGCACGGTGCATGGTAATAAACTATTTGCCATCTTGGCTTCCTTAACATGCGAAGTTGTGAACTGGCAAGGCAGCTGCTGAACAGCAGATGTCTATGCCACCTTTTGTGAAAGAGGGCAGCAATAACTGCCTTCCCCAGAGTGAGCCCTTCTGAGTTTAATTCACAACTGCAAGGATATGGAACAAAAAAAAATTGCTATAGGATAAATTAGACTGAGAAATCAAAACCAGATGAACTAAATCTTGAATTCTCCATGGTATGTATCCAGGTAAGGTGGCAGTCACTGCTAGCTAGGCGATACAGCTTAACATCCCATCTTATTTCAAGAAAACCTGTTCAAATGCTTTATATTTGATTCCCAGGGTAGCAAACAAAAAGTGGAATTTCCAATGCCCAATTTAGCGAGTTCCATCTTGTAATAATAGTTAAAGGAAAGAGAGAAGAGCCAGACTTGAAGCAAATATGAAGATTACTGGGCACCTTCTCACGTCTAAGGACTTGCCTAAGATTTCCAAAACATTTGGAAGAACTTCATTCTATTTTCAAAGTTTCTGAGTTTATAGTGTTTAAGACTTTTTTTTTTTCCTTTTCTTCAAGATACTATACTCCATTTTATTATAAGGATACAGATTTTTTGAAATCATTACATAATTGAATCTTGGATATCCTGAGTTTGTAGTATGTCAAATTCAAGACTGAGAGACTTGGAATACTCAGATATTACTAAGTACTCACAACTGAACTACTGTGCCCAGATATTAAAGCCCCAAATGCAGGTTCTGCACAAGTTCCACTTCCCCCATATGTCAGCAATGAATCTTTCTGTAGGACAAACCAAAGTATTTCCTGAAATGCTGAAGCTTCACCTATTGTCTATAGGCACAAGTATAAAGGAAGACAGTAAGTTGAACTAACCAATTTGACTTCACTGCCCGAAGTTTCCATGACATTTGAGTTTTCATGCATGAAAAAAAACTTCCCTGACTTCTCAAGCATCTATTAAAGATACACTACTTGTCAAGATTTTAAATCTGTTAAATTGTTCCTGTTCAATATTATTTCATTTTAAGTATTATACAGTCTTTTAACCAAAGTACCGTATATTAACTTCTACAGTAAGTTTTCAGGCACTATCCAGATACTATCTGACAACTTATAGTGAAATCCAGGACTTAGTAACCTGAAGCACAATTAAATTGCCATAAGCATCAAGCGAACTGTTCTTGATCTTTGTACAGACAACACCTTTGTTAAACAGGCAACAGTGTATCTTCAGTATTTTACTACTTCACAAAGAATGTGCAACACGAATATCAAACATATGTCCCAACAAAGAGAGCTCTCTAATTAGTACAGTATAATCTTATTTTGAGTACCAAAGGTTTCAGCAGACTATCATGTCTACCTTGTTTTTCTAGACAAACAGAAAAAATTACCACCCTCCAAACACATTTGTTAGGCTATCTGAAGAAAACAGTTTTGGGAACTAGATAGGAAAAATCCAAGAGGACCATAAATGGTTTTCTTCTCAACATCTTGAAGCATGTGTAGGCCTGCTTTGCTGAGCACTATTACTTCAGTGTATGTTTTGTTTCCACTAAATAAGTTTTGTATTATGCAGTTATAAGTCATGGTATTTTACATACTGAAACATCAGTTTACCTTTTTTTAGAGAATCAAGCATTGCTATGTTCAACACATACCTTGAACCAGTTGGTGTTAACTATGATGTTATCAGCTCAAAAATTTAAATAAACTTAAATGGAACAGAACTTTACATATATGGCAAAAAACAGACTTACTGCACTAGTTTTCACCACAAAGATTTTACTAGAAAATATTAGTATTGCGCACATATCAAACTAAGAAATGGGTTTGGGAACTTCTCGTCAATGCTGTTTACAGAGTGAACATTTCTGCCTGGCCTTACAAATTTCACTACTGAAGATAACCAAACATTAACTTTTAAGATCTCTGCATCAACAAAAAAGGCACATTCATACCATCTTCTGTGCGCTTTTAACCTTGGAGCTTTGACCCACCTGCTATCCCCTCAATTGTTTCGGTAAATCCCTCAAAAGTCCAAGCGGTTGGACTGAATACAAAGTGTTCTGATTTTAAAAGAAGAGTATACCAGGGCAGTTCAATTACTCTACTTCCAGAAGAAAGCCACGTTCCCCACCAATTACAAACGGGCAGCAACACCTCAGGCAGTAGTTTGCAAGGCACATCATCTGGACAGTTACAAGCATACCACACAACCTCCAAAAACGTTTGTAAGCTCAACAGCCTGCTCAGTAACCCTCAGCAAAAGAAGTCTGGTAAAATATACCGTGTTACCACAGATGTCCCAATGAGAAAGTCCTTACAGTAAAGCATACACCGTTAACACTGGGCACGTATATTTTGGTTTCCATGGAAGTTAAACTGCAATTTTGAAGTGCACAATTAAAAATTCTTCTGTCAGAGCAGTGTTGGAAATTTGTTTCGACATTTCACAAAAAACCAAAACCCACCCAGCTTCTCAAATAACTTCATGGTTCTGCAAATAATTTTAGATAACCTGTATTTATTGACAGATTTCAATAAATCCTAAAATGTCAGGATGAACACAAAGCACATATTACTGAACAGACTTTTAAGATGGTTCCCTAAATCTAGCCCAAGAGAGGCAAGAAGGCCAGGAAAGCAGTAAGAAAATAAAGATGTATAGAATTAACAGTTCACCTGCAATAGTTAAGCAGAAACTCTTTTTCTTTCTTACAAAGAAAGAAAATAACTGGCATCAGCTGTTGTAATTAAGCCTACTGTAACAGAAGAAAAAACAAGCCACAGAAGTAAGGCATTGCTTTCCTGTCAGTGATGTCAACTTTGTGGGTGTTTGTCTTTCTGAAAGTCATATGGAAAGCCTTGCAAAATTTCTTACTTAGTCCCCCATAGTCAATACAGTTTGATTTTGTAATAAGGATGAGCAAAATCATCACCAATACCTGAACTGGTAAAATATTCACAACTGCTTTGATAGATGGGATGCAGGAGTTCCAGAGAGAAGTATTTTGGTTTTGCTCCCCCCCCGCTTTGCTGGGGGGGGGGGGGGGGGGAGAGAAAGAGCCGAAAATAGTGACAAAAATCTTTACATAGTTTTTAATATAGGACTGCATTACATAAAGCTACAAAAAATTATCTAATCCATCTAATTACAGATAATTAATATTTTCTTTTTTGGGAGTGCTGGCAGGCATTACTGCAGTTTTCAAGAAGACATCAAAAATATTCTCATCTGAGAAAAAGATGATAAACACAACTGGCAAGAAATTTTAGGCAAACCTTCCTCAGACCAGTGTAGGAACCCACAGAAAAAAATATTCAGCTATCTACAGTTCAATTAACCCTTATAACATATAGAAGGTATTTCTTTTCTACACATATAACCTTTAGAAATTGCAGCGATTTGACAGGCTGAAATTCTACTTCATTAAAAATTTGTATTTTTATTTGTTTCACGCAAACTACTTACAGAAATGAACTAAATTTCACATTAAAATGGA
>NW_008824934.1:519099-525238 GCF_000699105.1 Pygoscelis adeliae | reverse complement strand
ATTATCTGCTACTAATTTTTCCTCTCAGCGAGTTCTTCAAATTACTTTCATATCGTATTTAGATTTAGCCTATCTTTACCACTGTCAATTACAGAACTACCTCATATCTTGCCTCCTTTAAGGTCCCTCAGATCACCTTCTTCAAGTCTTCAGCCTCATTTTCACTTATCCATTATTAGGATTCCAAAACAGACATAGCACAGAAAGATCAAATTTTAACCCTTCAGTCCCACCAAATAAAAAATAACTATAGCTCTTCTCTTCATAAGTCTGTGACAAGTGACAAAAACACCTTGTTTTCAACAATTCTTAAGCCAAAAATATTTAGAAAAAATAATTTTAAAACAAGTCTACCCAAGTATTCAAGTCAGCAAGAAATCTCGGAGATCTTGATATTAACCTACAGATCTGCTCGCCCACAAGCCAAACAGGGCTCAGACTCACGAGCAAGTTTCCAACATTAGCTGACCACAGGAGTCATCTATATGCATCCTTTCGGCCTTCACTGAGTTCGAGATATTGGGATTAATTTTGTCACCCATGAAAAAGGGCTATGCTTATTTGAATAACCTTGCACTTATCTGAGGAGTGCAGGCATGGATAATTACCGTGGCATAGCTGACAGAGGGTAACCTATTCGTTAATCCAAAGCCAGGTCTTCTGAACACCTGCAACACCTTCTAAAGCATTCCTATTTTAAACTTGCTATAGTTATTTGTATTGGATTTTAACAAGACTCAAATCTGGCAACATCTAAACAACTGAAGTAATTGCTTCATAACTGCTTTCTCAAGCACTTATTCCTGTGTCATGTCATTCCCCCCGCAATGAACTAAAATGTGAAGAGCCAGGTCAACGTGTAACATTTTGTGGGGGATCCTTATTTTCTGCCACTTTAAAATTTTGAGAACCAAACAACTGAGTGCTCAGGCCAGTGCTGAAAATCCTGGGCAGAATTTAAAGTTACGATTTCCAAGACTCCCTACAAATTACACTTCCATGATGTCCCCAAAAATATTTTTTTGGCTTACACATACAAATTATCCTGTAGGCATCTAATTAAAGCATCCCCAGTAACATTGAGCACAAGATATACATAGCAAGCAACACCGTATCTTAGCTGTTTCCAGATGGCATGCATGAATATTGTCATGTCATTACTCTCTAGCTGGGTTCAAGAAGATTCCTGGATGTCTAAGAATATACTGGGAAAGGCAAACATTACCCCCTGTACCTAGTACACTCAAGGTTCCAACTGCAGTCTTCCAGACAAACAGAAATATTCAATTATATTTCAAGAGACTAACAAATCGTAACACATTCTATACCACTCTAATAAATGCAATGGACACAAGCATTTCATACAAATGAATATAGTCTTACAAGATATTAATTGTAAAGAACACATTTTAGAAGGTCAGCTGGTACAAAAACAGACTGAGAACATCTGGTTTTTGTTTGTTGTTTTTTATGTTCCCAAAAATACTCTTAAATGTGTATTTTTATTCAAAGGCTAACCATCTCCTTTCTCTCTACTTAGAAGTCTTCTAGTGCTTTAATAAAAATGCAGTATTCTGCTTCAAAACCTATTTTGGAGTGTCCATATTTTTGTACTAGGAAGCCTTCCACAGTAATTTACATTGATTATTTTGGCATCTAAAGTAAAGGTACAGTTCATAGCCAGCTCAAAGCTTTTAAAAACCTCTTAATGTTCTGCTGAACTACCAGTTGGCTCAAGTATCTATGGATTCTGCATACATTTCTGTTTGGTGAAAAACAAATCCACGCACACAAAATCCCCAGCGTACTAGACACCCTGTGAAGAAATAATAAATTGAGATACTATGTTAAATAGAAGCATAGGGGCTTGGGGGTGTTTTTGTTTTTTATCACGACCTTGGCTAATACTAGTTCCAACATTATCAGTGGGGAGAAAAAAAACATTTTGAATGGAATATGTATTCTTTTCATTTTGAGTCTGCACTTCAAGCAATGAAGAGACTCCCTTAAAAAAATTTCCACTTTATCTTCAATCACATGCTTAAGAAACATTTCATTAACACAAGCTAGTTGCTTTCAAGGTTATAGATTTTTTCCCAACATAACCAGTAAAATACCGTAAAAAAAAAAAAAAATACCCAAACTACCGGCATGAACATAGGCATTAGAGATTCCAGAGACAACTCACCTAGGCGGAACTCAACCACTTGAATGCACGATTTCTCATTTCAACTTGCTAGTAACAAACTAGCGCTAAATGCAAATCTTGAAACAATACGGTATGCCATATGGCTAAAACTGGATATTAAAATTGAGAATATCAATTACCAATCCACTAAAGCTGAGAGCCAAAATCCATGGACAGTAAGAATTTAATCCAATTCACTGACTAAAACATGAGCTGAGCCCGACATACAGAAGACAAATCTCTTGCTGGTTTCACAGAAAGCAAGCAACTCCAATTTTTTTATTGCACTAACTACAAAACTAGCGAAATGTAACACTTCCTTAACATTCCTAACTACAGCAAGAGGCATCACAAGAATCTACAAAAGCAACACAAGTTTCATATGAATTGGCATCTTGTTTCACACTGATTGAGAAATTATAACTAAGTAACTATGGAAGAAGAAACAGTTATAGTTGTTTTCCACATGACCAAATTGAAGCCTCCAGAGCACTAGGAAGTTATTACACACTGCAGCCAACATCATCTTGCTTAATTTCAGGAAAAGTCATCCTACAAACACAAAAGATATATATTTCTACTGTAATTAAAGGATCCTGAAAGTAATTGTATTAATTGAAGGATTTTCTTATTCTAAGTACATTAGTTTAATTATTCTAGGTTTAAAATTTAATAGCTGTAGAGTGTTTAGTCTTGGATGATATTAAGAATAACGCTACACAAAATTCTACACACTTCCTAATTATACAAAAATTTATTCATTACTTACACAAGAGAAATTCCCATTAAGTCTAAATACAACATTTTCAGATGTCCATGAGGTATGGAGGTGATTTAAAAACTGTTCTGCTAGGACTTACTGCGGAATTATAACTTTACATGTTACCAAAGATTTCACAGTAGGATGCTTGCTACGTACTGACCCAGCAGCTGCAAGGACTAAACAAGGATAAGTGCAATTTATCTTACACAGTACAGAACCCCACTTCACCCTACTCCTTTCTGCTCCTGTACTGAAAGGCCAAAGTAGCAGTACCAAAAAAACTGCACAACTAGTTTCAAGTTCAACAGCACATTAAAAGTACCGTCAAATGGAACTAACAGTTTATTGGACAAGTATTCTTGATTAAAAAATTGTTCTTGACATACTAGAGAAGTAAAATGCATTCAGCTAATTTCAGCTTTAAAATACCGTAAAAAAAAACCAACCCAAAGAAAAAACCCAAAACCAACAATCCCAAAACAACAGCACAAGCCTCAACTGCAAATTAGCTCTTCTGCTTCCTAGCTTCCTTCTGTATGAACTACAGCTGGGCTATTACAGTAAATTAACAAACAACTGATTATACATTAAATCATAGATAAACAGTACTAGAAAGGTTGATATTACCAAAGGTTTGGAGGTCATTTGAATACAAGAGACGTAACAAGCATTTCTTATTTTTCTTCCTCAGTAGTGTATTATTTTAAGCCTGAGTCCAGTATATCAATTATTAACCAAGCTATTTTATTTAGGCTACCAAAGTTAAGAAGCTTGGCACTATAGTGAAATATCATAAAAGTTACGAACTGAAAGTCCTTTTTTCTTAAATGATACTAAAAACCACACATAAAAGGTTTTAGAAATTTGTAACATCATTTTAAAATACAGTACTTCACATACCCAGAACTGTTATAATATCCCCAAAACCTTTCTTATTCTTTCCCATAAAAAGAACATTTACCTAGAGTATGACAATAATTCTGGGTCAAAAGCAGTTTTAAAAGCCTCCAGAAATTGCAAGCATTCTGAAGCAGATGGGAGACTCTCTTGTATTACAGAAAGATAACTGTCTGCACGGGGTCTGATGATTACCTGGTTAGTAGAGAACCAGCAACAGTACACAGCCCCAGCAGAGTCTTTGTATACCTGTGCTCTAGGTTTAAAATACTGTTTTTCAGCAACAGGCTTAATAAAAACCAAGAACATTTTGATGGTACTAAGCAGGCGCTGCAAGGTAAAAAAGAAAATCATGTCACCCCTTTATCCAGTAAGAGCCTATGTGAACATTTCAATAAAACTATTTACTCCTCCCACCTAGTTCCTATCTGGAGAAGCTCACAAAAATTAAGAAAAAAAACCCCACAGATTTCTTGCAACAACCTTCCAAATACTCCTCCTGCCCCCACCCCGAAAAAAGAAGAAAGCAAAGAGAATGAGAAAGTAAATCTAAAATACAGTTACGAAATAAGATCTAGTTTGGCAAAGCTGTGGTGAGGAGGAGTTGAAAAATGAGAGCTGCCTTGCTGCAAACGCCATCTTGTTGCAGCTATTGGGCCCAGGCACAGAAAGATCCATTCATTCACAGCAAAAAGAAAATCAAACACACACCCTGCCTAATCTGCAGCCACCAAAACAACTACACTATTATCACCCCTTCTCTTTCTCCTCTCCTAAAGCACGCAAGGGAAAAAAATAAACTCATATATTACATTTAGAACAAATTTAGATCTTAATATCTTCGTTTTCTCATATGTATTTCACATACACATCGACAGCATTTTGTCGTGATTCACATCCTTGTGTTTAGCAGATCAGCTTAAAATATGGGGTAAATCTCTCACGATTAGGTGCAGATATTTTACAGCCACAAAATGTTTAATTTTTCAGTCTTAAATCACCTCTCCAAGTTGAGCCAACTATTCTCAAAAGCTGTTTCAATAATCACTTAAGCCTTACATTTACAGTCCTTTCCTCCTATTTTCTACTGTGGAGACAATACATAATAACGTGGCAGTCGGCATCCTTTCTAGGATGCCTTATTTAAAATAACGAATCCCAACCATGACTTTGTCGGAGAATAATGAAATAGCACATTCGTTAAAATTTCAGTTCATCTTCAGGAATGATAAATTGACATCTTACAACAACCTCTATATCATTCTGATTTTCTTCTGGGCAAGATTTTTTCTTTTTTTTTAATAAAACGTCTCATCTCTCTCATATTTACATACAAGACTCTACACCCCTTCATTTCCTACAAAGCTGTAGAATTAAAAATCCTGCACCGTAAATATCCCTTGTATGAATAAAAGAAAATAATACTGAAATACTTTCAATAATAAGCTGGGAATTGAAATAATATTTTAACAACATTTCCGAGGAGAAAGCTCCATTTTTCTATCGTAGCAAACACCCTCCATGATCTTCATTATTGCTGCTACGGGCACAAAAAAATATGCAGCACCATAATACATGGGGGAACAACAAATCTGCCGTCCAAATCCATCCTCGGTTCTGATTTTAAAGAGAACAAAACCTTCTCTACCCCTCCCTCCCCCAGCACACACAGCATGAACCCAATCTGCGAGCCCTTCGCTGGGCTGGGGGCTGCTGGAAGCAGTCTTACCCTGTTTGTCTCACCCCCGTCTCCTCTCAATCAGTTTTCCACCATTACAGCAGACACACCATAGCTTTTTCTTGACTCTCTCTCCAAATATTCCCTCTGCCGGCTGGATCGCTCGGGAAACTCGCCTTTTGTGTCTTAACGCGTACAAGAAAACACCCCAAACCGCCTAACAGAGACCACTACAGCGTAATTATAATTAAAAATGGAACCCCGCAAGATCCAAGGTCTCCTCCCTTTTCGCCTTAAAGCCTTCAAGAGAGAATCAGTCCCACCCCCACCTTTCTCTCCTCCTCCTCCAGCTACAAACACACTTCTTTTTTAGGGGAAGCTGGAGCACCGAGGAGGTGGGGAAGCGCGGGGGAGGGGGGCTATTTCCAACCCCGCCATGCTAAGAGGTGGACAAACCATTAGCCGCCCTTCTCTCCTGCGGGGGCCGTGAAGGACGGGTGGGCGAGGAGGAGGGCACCGCCGCGGCGAGGGGGGCCCAACCCGGTGCCCAGGCGACGCGAGAACCGAGGGAGCGGCGGAAGGGGAGGACGAAGGGAAAGGAGAAGTGCTGCAG
>NW_008824934.1:493981-518111 GCF_000699105.1 Pygoscelis adeliae | reverse complement strand
CGCCGCGCCCAGGCCGCAAACGAGTATTTAAAAGCCTGGCGTGAACAAAAGAAAAAGAGTCCCGAAAACAGAACCCCACAAACGACGTTATTTAAGTAGAGAATCTCCCAGAGAGAGCAGGGCTCGGAGAAGGAGCAGATACCCTTTCACCGGAGTAAGAGAAGGTTGAATGCAAGAACTCCGGACTGCTGAGCACGAGTAAGGGCGGGGATGAGGGCCGGAGGTCTTAAAACGCTACTCGCAAGAGGGCTAGCAAGCAGTAAATACCTTTGTATTACCATCTTTCTCTCAGGAACTTGACAACGAGTGGCAATTCAGTAGGCTTACAACTTCTTTTTGCTAACGTCGTTTATAAGGGTGCTTGCATGGCCAAAGTTTCCAGAGCCACCTTTTCATATTCTTCTGACAGGATGAGCATCCATCTCTGCTCTGGAAGGCATTGCAGAAAAGAATAAGTCAAACAAAAAATAAGGGAACATTAAAAAATTGCAATTTCTGTTTTACAGACTGGGCCTTATGTAAGCCAGGCAAGACAGATGTCACCAAGATGGAATCACTTCACACCAGCACTCACATACTAAAACATTATTACTTAATAATGAAAAGTAAGTATACGTACAGTATTGCATCACTTTTTCTCCTATCAACAGGTCTAAATCTGGGTTTTTTTCCCCCCCCTATTTGTTTATACTTTGTTAAGAGGTGAGATTACCTTACTACCCAAGTAAGTTTTCAATAAAAGGTAAAAAACCCCATGGCATTATAGCAAATTTTGAATTAAAAACCTATCCAGAAAGAATATGTTGTAATAAAAATTTAAAAAAACCCCAACAACAAAAAAGGTTAAAGAGACCAATACTTTTTCTGCAAACCCCCCCCTTCATAGTTGCTTGTTTCTCCAGAATTTAAAACAGTTACTTGCCATCATGCTTTCTGGGAAGGAAGGCGTGGTTACCTGTAATTAGTAAGAGAAAGAATAGGTTTGCTGATTAAACTGTAGTGAAGTGGGTTGGCTATTATTCAGGTTGTCTGCTATGAATAAGTATTAGATCCTGGTGTGGTTAAGCCTTTGTTTTATAATAATCAAATGTTTGTTTTTAAATAACCTGTATACTGTGCTAAAGCTTTAATTCTTTGCCCTGGGATTTACAAATAACAAAATAAGAAATTTACGGCAGTTAGAATAAAGAATTCTTGAATTCTAGTCCTAAATTACTTATATTCTGTTCAGTAACCATGAGGAAATAATTTCTGTTCCACCCCTGAAAGAACTATGCATGCATGTACATTGTGGACAGAAATTACCTCATTAAAATCTGTGGAACCACATGTATACAGGTTGGGGATGTTCTTGAGATTGGGGCTAGAGATTCATCTGGCATTCCTATCTGCAAAATACTGATTAAACATAAGTGCTTAAGAAACACCACAAGTTTATTAGATATTTGCAAAGTTTTCAAGTGATTTCAAAAGCAGTTACACACATTACTGCAATATTTAAGTCAAAAAGTCTCAGGGAGATTTGTAGTAGGCAAGTTGCATGATTTTTTTATTTTGTTTCTTTTTAGTTAGAGATTGCTTTCATGCATAGCAGAGATGCCCTTTTGGGGATACACCATGATTTGTGTGGAAAAGAATGACCACCTACATCGGGGGGGAAAAAAAGTATGATACATGAAGGATTAAAAAAAAAAAAAAGAAAAGCCTTGTTTGGCTAAGGAAAATTTGTAAGTCTTATGGGATTTTGTGGAAAATTTTCAGCTGGCACTGGATTATACAGAAGGAATCTCTGTAAGGAACCAAAATAATGTTCTGAGGTTCATAACAAATAGCAAATCACATTTTGTTTCTTTGAGGGAGTGGTGGCGTTGAGATTTTGTTATTGGACCAGAAGAATTGCTGTATGAATTAACTATATCATCATAAACTAATGCATGCTTTTTTCCCATTGCACGTGCCTTGTCATACAAATACTTACTGCTTTTCTTCTTTATAATTCTCTTACATGCTTTTAGTAATGGGACAATTATAGTACCTAAATTTTTTTTTTTTTAATAAAGTACATATTCAGATCTTAACCTCTCCTAGGAATCTCTAACTTTTTTTTGCATTCTAATTTTTGTGCATTCTCTGTTTTATGAAAGCTAAAGGGAATTTCTGTCCGCAGGTCTGTGCTCTGCCACCTCTTTAAATCCATGGAATTTGGGTAAGGAAACTGAATTGGCCAAATGTGTTTATACATGCTGAGTATAACCACATATACACATAACTAATTCTTTCACCACACCTATTCTTTTGTAAAATTACAACTGTTGCAGTAGTTCCTGTTTCTGATCCAGTGATGTAATTATATCTTATTCTCCAGTGAAAAATTTGGTTGATATATAGATATACTACTACTATGAAGAGGGATTATGGAGATTGGAACTGGTTGTTCACAAGGTGGAGGGTTGTCTCAGGTGGGGTGGGTGGGGTTTTTTGTTTTGTAAATATTACTGGACAAATCAGTTTTGCTGCATTTTAAAATCTTTCAGAAGAATCACACATTACTGTGTGCAACACTGTTTAATTCTGACATCTTCATATAGTCCTGTGCTGGAAGCTACTGTATATGCATTATCTTTATTTTTTAATTTTTTTTTTCCATTTTTAATCTTCAGGGTTTTTTGTATGCGCATACAGATACATACAGAAACTGTCCTAGAGTGTAGTGTTCAGTGGAAGAGTGTGCAAATCACCAGAAATAAGTGGGCTTATTTGATGTATGAATTTATCTGTTTCTGTGTATTACAAAAATAGTTTGTAACTAAAAATTTAGCTGAAAATATCTGCTAATACCTGAAGATCTAATATATATAATTAACAAAACTAAATCTTTATGTTTTTTTCGTTAGCCCACTTTGAAGTAGCTAGTGTAGCCAAAGCAAATTAAAATACCTGAAATAGATGGGAAACGTAGTGCTCTCAATTTCACAAAATAGTGAAACTTCTCAAACCTGAGGCTTCCACATATGCAAGGACTAGGTCAGCTGAAGCAAAAATAGAAGTTTTTCTCCTGAAGCTTGGTTTAGATCTAAAGAAAAGCTCCCCGTAAGCAGGTTGCTCCATAGTTCTCAGTTGCAAAATGTCTTCCACCTTTTTCTCAACCATCTGATATTAACCCCTTTATAGAGAGCATACTGAATTACATAAATCTCTAGGCAGTCTCACTAGTTTGTGTGTTTCTTCAGCTGTTTCAAACATGATGACAAAACTAGCCAGAATCTGTCATACCTGGTACGCTACTAGAACACCTGTTTTTGCAGGCTGCTCTGCCATTCCAAACCTGCATGTTACAGCACCACTATAGAAGACCGTTGGTGAGGCTATGGAAAAATCATTGTTTCAAGCCTCTTGTGGAATACAAAAGTTGGATTTTAGAATGAAAAATGGCTGTCTCAGTATTACTACAAAACTTTTCCAAATGGGGAACAATTATGCCACGCATAGTTTTATGCTTTTACCAACTCCTGATTAATAGGACATCTGCTTAAACAGAGCCAATGATTGCATACACATCAAAAGCTGCTTTCTAGCTTTCAGCCTCCAGGCTCTGCTTTCACTTTTACACGTGTGTGACTGCCATCAACAGGTAAAAATGAAGGCTACTGAGAGGCTTTCAAATATTTGTGAAATACAGATGTAGGAACCTTGACAACCAAAAATGCCATTTTTCTTCCTTCTTCTGCAAAGTTCTTGCACTGCATGAGAGAGGGAGTACTTCCAGGGAGTGGAATGTTTCCTACGTACTGGTCTTCTCACTTATGCGTCATGGTCATCAGATCTGTAAAATTTTGTCTCACATCTGCAGGATGCCATATGATGAAACTCAGTGGCTCAGATAGCCATGTGTGTCCTATTCAGCCATCTCCTCCTATTCAGAGGCAATAACCTTAAATCGAGTGTGCAGACTAGACAGGTTATGTTAATGAACTGCTTCAGGAATCCCAGCTACACTTTGTCACATATATGGCTGTATCTTTAATAGTCAGGCAATGAGAAACACAGAGCTGGAGGGTACAGTAGAATTTGAGTCCAGTAGCTCATATGACAAGTAACCATGCCATATGATATCCTTTAAAAGCTGTAGCAACTTCACCTTAAAATTAGTTTGTTTGTTTTTTTCCCTTTGCTAATCCACTTGTAAGGCAATTTGCCTCTCAAAGCCTTATTTATTGCATTGTTTAGAAACAGTGAAATTCACTCATTTAATAATGCCGTAACACATACGGATGCCTCCAAAAGTACTGCAGTATCAGCTCTTTGTCAGTGTAACAGTTAAAAAGGCGACTGCTGCTTTTCTTAGGTTGCAGGAGTAGGAGGTCTTGTTCAAAAGCAAAAAGATAGAAGGGCAGATATGGCATAGTCCTGAGAGAAGGTGTTCTTGTTCAATAAAAGCAGCAAGGATGTAACTTGGTTCCCAACGTATTAATGAGTACAGGTTTTATTTGCAAATTAAATTGCCATTGCACATTTTAGACGTATACTATATTCATGTTTTATTGAATGTTTTGTCAGGATTTTTGTAATTTCTTAGAAAGTAATTCTTTTTTGCATAGAAATAGAATTGTTACAATCAAAATTTACGTATTGTTATCTGAGTAAATATACTGCATGATTCTTATGATAACTCAAGATACACCCGGACTCTGAAAGAATAACTGTCACCAAACAGGTATAAATTATGCTTTCTAAAGAAAGGGTGAAAATCAGCACTTCTCAAAATTGCACAGCTGCTCAGATGGTATAAAAATACTACAGAAGTAATTATGTTTTGCCTATTTGTCTATTTGTGACTTCCCAGGTGAGTGTTTCTAATGGACTTACCCAAAATAATAACTCAAAGGACCACCCTCATATTCCAGCATCACACCAGCACTATTTCCCATTCCAGAATATTTTGTCTGCCTTTGTGTCCTATGATTTCTATAGTGTGTATTCTATTAAAACTGCAGAGATTCATAGAGACGTTCACGTGATTTTGGTCTTGTTTGTAGTTCTCGCTCCATTTGGTCCCAAAAGCAATGCAGAACCCGTGTTTCTCCTGTCTTTCCACCAAAATTAAATGAAGCTTATACAATGTTTCAATATCAGCTGTGCTTCAGTCCCAAGTCTGTTCAGAGGATCAGGAACTTTAAACTGATTCAGAACGGTTCCAACCTGTTGTTATTTGCCAGTTCTTTAACAACTGAAGGAAAATCACGGCTGCTGTTTTCTGAGCCAGGACCCAGGTAGCAGAGTATCAAGATCGTTCATTAAAGAAAAGAAATAAATAAAAGCATAATGAATAGAAATACTCAGTGAGGCCAGGCAGAGGAAAAAGTAGGAGTAACTCAGTCTCCTTAGTTACATTCTACATTCTCAGTTTCTTTCAGTTTGCCTATTACTATGGAACAAAAGAGATATTTTAAATTAATTCTGAGAACGAAGCATAAAATTAGCAAAACTGTTTTAGACTGAAGAGAGTATAGTTGACAAGATTTTAAGGTAGGGAGAACTAGTTTTGAGAGCCTTCATGTAATTTAGGACAAAAAGGCAGGAAAATCCATATACCTGAGTTTCCTAACTAATACAGTCTTGGAAGATGATATTGAACTTCTTACTTATGGTATGGATTAGAGTGGTTTATCTGTGAAATGGATTCAAGAAGAGTTAATTCAGAATTGTTAAGAGACTGCAAGTCGTTTCAAAATCCTTTGAAAAAATCCATTATTGTCTGTAAATGAAGTAGAACAGAGTTGTGAAGGCCCACAGCTCTCCTATAGATTTAATTCTACTGCACCAATGTACATGTATGTTACTGGGAGTGTAATAAGCATACCTATTACATGACTGGTTTTTTATATCTCATTCTTGACAGAGGCAGAATAAGCTATATGGGGACAGTATACGCTGGTCTACATATGTCCTAAAGGGCGTTATATGTAGTTTTGTTTTCTCATAAATTCTGGCTGAGGTAGTTTTATTTCCAGGGGAAAACCTTGTTCCTATTGCCTTGTGACCCGCTTAAAGATCAATGCCATAAGCATATCTGTCTTCAACAATCATAAAAGTTTATTGCCTAGTTCCTGAGTGTGATTGTTATGTTTAGCATACCTTGAAACATTTTCCAAAGCCAACAAATATCACTACTGTTGTCTTAGACATAGGAAACTGATGCATAATGATGTGAAATTATTTAGCCACTAACACCCAGCAGTTTATGGAAGGAAGTGAGATGAAACGTTAGGGTTGCTGGAACCTGGATCTAGTATTCCTTGCAGTCAGTGCCATAATTTTGTACTGATACAATCTTACAGTGTGATACAAATATGTAATTTTGTAATCTATATTTATACTTGTTCAACAAAATAACAGAACCTATCTGCTGGGAGTAAGCTCTGTTCTGAATTTTTCTATATGTTCATCTTCCAACCTTGAAACATACATGGGTGTCTTAAGGTTGGTCTGAGCCTGTTTGTACAGTTACCAACCACTTTCTCCTTTTTTTTTTCCTTCTATTTATACAAACCCATTTTGAGAGCACCAGAAGAATAGGGTTTTGGTGCTTTTCTCCTACAGAGTTGTATTAGAGCTTTTTTCCATGTGCTGGCGATTGTACAAGGCCTCGTTCTGTTTTTCCTTCATATTTAAGTGTGTGTTACTCGTTTACATTTTTTGCTGTACCTTTAAACTTGCAAAGCCATAACTCAGCTTTTAAAAGTCCTTTGGTGCTCCTGGCAGAGATGCTGCCCTACCTGGGCCAATAGATATTTTTTCAACATGATGAAATCTTAGTGGCATGGAACAAACATAGCTGACTTTGCAGTGGCTTGAATCACAGCAAGCATTGCTTAGGAACAAGGGAGAATATAAAATAGTGCATGAACATCTTTTTCAAAATCTCATATCCTGTACTAAGCATAGGTTGTTCAGAGCTGAGGTGGAACTGAAGGAATAAGTGTACAGATATTTAGAAGCAAGTAAATGCAAGTATGTTTTCCTGTATGGACACCTATCCTGCAGCTGTAATAGCAACAAAGGGCATTGTGATAATAATCTTAGGGATCAGATTCTACACTGTGTGTGTACACACATATATATAAATACACACATGCGTGTACACAACCAACTGCACACCTGTAGGTCTTCCTTTAAGTAAGTAATCTTTTAAGTAACATTTCAGTTGCATGAATGCTGGTTAAGCAGTTTGAGTAAAAGCTTAAAACCTACTATTTCCCCATTTAAAGGGGCTTTCCTCAAGGGGATCATTGTCTTATTGAGCAACTAACAGAAAAACAACTGGTAGCCTGGAGATGATGGGAAATTAGAATTCACATTGAGAATTCAGCCTAGCTACTAAACTTCCCACGATGTCAGACGCATTAGACCTGCAGTGAAGTTTACGTGCGAGAACTGCCTCTAAATACAAGAAGAAATTTGCTTACCTAGCTATGTGTCAGATTCCCATAGAACATTCTTCCATCCTTGACATGGCAGTTTCAGAAAATGGGCACAGGTGTGTGTCCTAGCGAAGCAGCTACCAAACATTGGAATTACTGATGAGAGCACTGTTCCTTCAAAGAGCCTTACCTTATTTCATTGCTGCAGTTGCAGGAAAGCTTCAGTGCTGCTGCAGATTCCAGAATCCAGAAAACAAAAACTACATTCATAAAGCAAAAATACTTGGAGTAGGGAGACTTGTACCACTGTCCTTGGAGAATCTATGTTTAGTCAAACAAAGCCTATTTCTGATACAGCAAAGGGATAAGGCATGCTTAGAAAGTTCAGTAGTCATTAAATTAATCGCAATAGGTAATAAAATGAGTAGATTCAATAATGGTTACATCCTGTACTTCAAAAGTACATTAAGCATTTATTTGGGAAAGTGTACTGGGACTGAGCAAAATGATGAAAGATAGTCTGAAAAATGGGTAGACTTCCATCATCCATATCAAGCAAAATTGGCAACTGAATTCAGCCCAACCATTCTGTTCTTGCAGTGGAAGAGAACTCAAAAAATGCATGCTAATCTTACTATTTCAGAAGCAGCTCCAGAAAAATCTGTGTGAATGTTTATATAAGGTCTGTAGGGGTTATTCATAGACTGTATGACAATGTAGGCTGTTGAAGTGTCCCTAAGAGCTTTAGGGACTGAAGATACTAAATGGTTAAGTGACACAGCTGCGCATGAAGTTGTGAGAGAAGCAATAAGAATCACCAGTCATCAGGTCCCATGGTGTGTGGGTCTAGTTATGTGTCCTCCTTGCTGTGCTGGTCTTGAACAGGAAAGCGCTGCATGACAAACCTGTTCTAATGGTACATTAAACCACAACCTGAGCAGGCTAAAGTGATTCTGAGAAAGACCTGCATATTGCGTTTCCTTACTCACCAGAGCAGAAGAAATTAGTATGAGAAATTCATGAAGATCATGGGAGGAGCAGAAGGGAGGAATTTTCTTTACAGAATTGAGTTGCAAAAAGACAAGCTAATGGAATCAAAGTGTGATCATTCAAGACCCCTGTCTACCTTGCTGTTCAGTTGCTGCTAAGAATGAAAGAACTCACAGCAAAGGTCTACACTTCTTGTATCTCTAAAAATTCACATCCTTTGAACAAGAGGGTGGGGTGAGTCTTCTAATTTACAAAGAGAGCTTTCTTGTTACCTCTGGGATTCTGTTACAGTAAACATCCCAAATCTCAAACCACTTGTCAGCAAAGATCCTGATTCTGCAAAACCCTTTCTTGTGAGCACCTGTTAGAAAAAAAATGTGCTTATAAAATTCATGTTTCCAAGCAACAAAACAAAACATACATGAAGCGAAACATCTCTCAAGCCACTACCCAAGGGAACTGACAGAGACAGTTGCCTAGTTAGTAGAGTCTGATTTTCAGAGGCCACCTAATACTATTCCAAGAGTTCAGAGGAGATTTTAAGTTACATGAACACATGATATGCAGGAGTTTTACCCCTGTCTCAACAGCCAGAATTTCACTGTGCATGCTTGAATGCTTAAGCTGGTTATAAAAAAAACACATACAAGAGGAAATACAGTCATTAGCAGAAAGGTGAGCGTACACTCCAGCCTTACTTCCCATGAGCTGGGCAACTTCAGTCACTCATAGAAAGGAACACGCATAGTTTCTCATAAATTTATCTTAAAAATTTATGAAGCGGTAACATAACTTTCTCATTTCATTCCATTCCACCTCTTCCCCAATATCCATAAATTGGCTTGATACAAAATTCTTTGTTGAAATCCATAAAATGTACTTTCGTTTTTTAGGTGCTGGCTTATATTTCTTAGGGAAATAACTCCAACAGACAACACTGGAAATAAGATGTGGGCTGTATTGTTTTTATATACAATATAGAGCTTTCCATACTGTGCATTTCAAATACCATATCTTAGCATCTCCTTGGTGCTAACAATTGTTTATGAATGTTGTCATTTACTTTAAAGGAAATCTAACTTCAGTTTTCTTATCCGTGCTTCCACTATCTTTATAACTCTTCAGCTCCCTCCAGGGGTGTCAATACATGGTTTGCTATCTTAGTTGGTTATCTTGTTTAAAGAAAAATCCATTTACAGTTTATCCTGCCTGCAGAACAGTCTTATTGATAGTTCCCCCATATAGCACAAAAGAAAAGGGTTATGGCTGCTTCAAGAAAATGGGCTTGAAATTCCAGAGTGGAACTCTAATCTTTTGAGTTTTATTCTTGGTTTAGCTGTGGAGGCTGATTTTGAATTAATTATTTAACTCCTTTGCTTTATATGCACCAATGGGGAATAGATGTAGTAGCGCACAATGGTATTACAAAACTTAATCCAGTAACACTTTCAAAGTACTTTGAGATTCTTGGACTGGAAGAGATGAAGAAATTTTAACTATTGTTGCTGCTGTTACTGAATTCTGTTTCTCAGCTCTGGAAATAGGATTCAAAATTCATTGGCAGGGATATGGGATGAGAAAAGTTACAGTCCTTCTCCTGTATTTTGCAAGATTTTCATGTGGAAATATCTGTGTGTGTTTGAGCCAGTATGAAGTTTCTCTCTTGGGAAGAATTAACGTTTTAGTAAATAAACAGCCAGCAAAACTGAGTTTTTATACAAAGACAATTACACGTAATGGAAAAAAAATAAGCCCCTCTACGTGTATATTTTTGCTTAGGCAAGCCAAAATATTTATTGAAGAAATAATTTTGATGGGAAATATTTTGATAAACCTTAAAACACAAACAGATTTGGACTAAGAAGTTCTAAAGGGTCAAGGAACACATTCAAAAAATAGATAGTCAAAGCAACATAAACCGCCCACTTTCCCCAATGGTAACAGGTCTCCATGAACAAACACAAAACTAGGAGGAAAACCTATAAAGAAACTGTGTTCTCCAAAATTCTTTAACTTTCAATTAACTGAACAAACTAGTTTCAGAACTGATAATAAATTCTATTCATAGGTGATTGTGTGTTGAGTTTTGATGCTTGATTAAAGACATTTTTACTTGAGAACTGTAACAGCTGGAAATCAGGTTTTATATTATACTGTGAGCAACATGCTGACAAATTTCTTACCTACAAAAGCTCAGCAACAGAGCTATAATATTGCCTATGTGTGTTTAGGCTGAGTTATGCTGTCTAGAATCATAGAATCATTTAGGTTGGAAAAGACCTTTAAGATCATTGAGTCCAACCGTTAACCCAGCACTGTCAAGTCCACTGCTACACCATGTCCCTAAGCACCACATCTACACGTCTTTTAAATACCTCCAGGGATGGTGACTCAACCACTTCCCTGGGCAGCCTGTTCCAATGCTCAACAACCCTTTCAGTGAATAAATGTTTCCCAATATCCAATCTAAACCTCCCCTGGCACAACTTGAGGCCATGTCCTCTCGTCCTATCACTTGTTACTTGGGAGAAGAGACCGACCCCCACCTCGCAGCAACCTCCTTTCAGGTGGTGATAGAGAGCAATAAGGTCTCCCCTGAGCCTCCTTTTCTCCAGGTTAAAAAACGGCAGTTCCCTCAGCCACCCCTCATAGGACTTGTGCTCTAGACCCTTCACCAGCTTTGTTGCCCTTCTCTGGACACGCTCCAGCACTTCAGTGTCTTTCTTGTAGCGAGGGGCCCAAAACTGAAGAGGTATTTGAGGTGCAGCCTCACCAGTGCTGAGTACAGGAGGACGATCACTTTCCTACTCCTGCTGACCACACTATTTCTGATACAAGCCAGGATGCCGTATATTACTGATGTGTATTACACTAATCCAATAAGACATAAAGACCATTGTATCTTTTGTGACTTCTGCCACACTGGTACCAGTAGGGATTTGCATTGGTAATATAACACCAGCAGAGCACTCTAGAAAATTGTTGATACATCCTATTTTGAGGTTATGGATCCCAGCCTGCAAGTAAGTAAAATTCCCCACTAACTTCAGTGACTCCTGAAAGCTTTAGAACATCTTAGAAAAGATTCAGCATTATGAAAGACTAACATATCAATAGGCTATTCAGCATTTAAAAATAGAAAAAAATATGGTGACAATTTCAAATAAGTGAACTTACTGCAGTATTTTGAACAGCTTAGATTACTGTATAGTACTTTAAAGTACAGTTTTGTTTCCTTTGAATTTAATATTTCAAAAAAGTAATCAAATGGTTTCATTTCTCCATGTTCCTACCTTTTTTTTTTAGCACTATGGATTATGGGCTACAGTGATAATGTACCTACAGATAATTTAGCTTGCAAGTGGTTTAAAAAGAACACCTTAGAGAAAAAACAAACCTTGAAAAACAATTCCTATCAGTAACACCTTATAGTATTAGAAACGTAAGAAGCGAATGTACTCCTCACCATTTAAAACGTGAGTTTCTGTTTTGAGTTTCATTTATTTTTATGATCAGATTAGTCAATTTCAATTTTTGCATCTCCCCATAGTTCTATATTGGGGTTTAATTCCTCATAACAAATGTAATACTAATAAAGATGAATGACATTTTGGGTACTTCTAATAAAACCTCTTTCCACTGCCAAAATTAACGTTGGAGTCAAAGCTAAAAGCACTATGTGGTTTACTAATATGCACTAGTCAGCAGATATGCATCTAGATACAGCATTACCCTTTGGCATTTGTTATTGATGGTACTGCTCTTTATTATATATTAATCTCTGTTTACTTTGAGTGTCTGTGACTGAAACTCAATGATTCTTTTTGTATTCTTTTTTCTTGTATGAATAAGCAGGTGACACGGTATGGATTTTAAACACTCACTGCTTCCCAAAGCAAGCAATTGCATTTGGCACTGAGGTGACTCCCCTTTTTATGCTTTCAGATTTTGACTTTCTGCCAGCCTTGTGGTAGGCTGCATGTTAGTAACACGTGTCTCATAAGAAAGCTGTCAAATATGATTCAAGGGCAGCGTTCTGCTCTATTTGTATGGACTGCATTAGTTTGTTTTCCATACTGCACTTGCTCAACCTGTGCTACAGCTAAAACCAGATCTGTGTACTTACTTCTGCCAGCATATGTATGGCAGTCAGAGAAGTCAGGGGAGGTCTTAGGAACAGAAAGATTCAGTCGGGGGGAGGGGGCGGCAGCATAGTGCAGCTAGAAGAGCTATAGGTCTCTGCTTGTCTTCCTCCTAGTATAACTACTCAGAATAGTCTGCATTCTGGATCACACGATGAGCCATTAACTGTTTGAGCCTCTCTCCCCCTGTTCATATTGCAGCTGTACGGATGTCTAATCTAGCTATGCTGGTGAAAGGTACTAAAGCAGGTGCTGCTACTGTTCTTTTCCCCAGTATAGCATGTTCTGTTCTGGAGACAGGTCGGTGATGGAATAAACTATGCTTGGTAGAGCTTAGTCATACACGCTCTGCAGATACAGCATGCTGGTTTTGTTATACCAAGAGAGCATTCTTGTAGGGAATATATACACACAGTACACTGAAGAACTAGTAGCATAGCCACACATCCTAGAGATAGCTCAACAGGCAAACTCCAGAACTGAAAGCATCATAAGCTACATCAGTGTATTGCCATACTTCAATTTAGCCCTGGTATACAGTGCTTCACTACCATGGCTATATTGCTTCTGTGATCCTAGCAAGGATCTTTGCATGTATACATATATACCACAAAGTAGTGCCAGTTTCTACAGACCTAGCTCAGAGGTCTTCAGCATTGTGTCATCCTTTAAACATTGTCATTTTCCTAGTATACTTAACATGCACTTCCAGAGCTTTGTTATAATGTAGTTTGCATTTTTTTCTACCTATTTCAGCTTGAGGCTCAAACTAGACAACTGGACTGGCCCTCAGCCTGGAGTCTAGCAAGTTGTTTTTAAGGGACGCTGAAACCCAGATAAAAATCTAGGAAGTGAAATTAGCCTATTAAAAGTAGCGATATCTTAGGCATGGACTTGATCCAGGCCTGGTTTTCCATAGTTTTACTTACTGTGCAGCTGTGGCAAATTTACATTATGGCTAAATTCCTCATTGTCATCAGTAAGAGTTTTGCTTAATTCACTGTGGAAGTGGAATTTAATGTCAATAAGAGACACCTTTATCACCCATTTTGATCATATTTGCTTTAGGGACTAGGTGCAGCTTTGTGTGCGGTTACAAAATACAACTCAACAGTTCAGGATATTTTTGGGATTAAGTCTTGTCATTAAGAACCACGGTCTTCTGTGCTGCCTGTCTTGAACACTTCAGCTGAAGGTATTGGGTATAAATGCAAACTGCTCTACAGTCATAAAAGTTTTCACTCAGCACAGGCAAGGCTTAAATATGTTCCCTGCTATTCTGCATATAAGGAGGTGGAGGAAGGAAATCTGGAGAGGAAGCTGAACTTCCTATGCCAGAGATTTTATACTGGAGCCTTCCCTGAATTCAAGGCAATGTAGCAACAGCTTAACATATAAATCACTAGAACTGCAGACATGCAGGATTTGAAGACTGACCCTTCTGCATCCACACCTGTGATTAGGGATTCATGTGTTTCTGTGAATTCATAAAGAACAATATGACTAATTTTTGGACATAGCAGTTGCTTCTTCCATCCCCCACCCCATCTCTAGACTAATAAGAAACTCCCTCTTTTTTTAGTTTCATTTCTCTGAATGTTGTTTCAGACTTATGAAGTAGCCAATTTGGGCATCTGGATTAATCATGGGTACATGAGTAAAATGACTGCACAAAGTGAGATATGAAAGAAACAGGCACCAAAATGGCCATCTTAAAGGACTAGGTCTAAGCAGACAAACAAGGGAGGTGAGAAGTAAGAAGGGCTGTTTGTAATAGAACTATCAACTGATCAGACACATGTACACACTTGCAGTTTTATGTTTTATAATTATAAATGGATGGAGAAGTCACCAAACTAATACCACAGATGCTCAAGTTATCCTGATTTTTTTTTTTCTGTTTAATTATGTTAACATGTGCTGCCTAGCATCTTGCACATCGATTAAATCTTAGAGATTTTGGGGTATAAGTGTTGTACCTGCAGTAGTGGGATATGTTATGAAATGAAGAGGTAGGAATCAATCAGAAACTTCGATTTTTTCTTTATTATTATTACAGCATAGCACTGAGCAGTGGGTTTACAGTATCACTAGCTACAATTCACCTAAGAAAGCAAGGGCAAATATTTTTTTTGTCAATAACCGATCGTTTTCATTGAAACCTGTGGGAGCAAGGGCACGCTCTGATGAAATATGGTTTTCTTGTTGGTGACAATGAGATAAACTAGAGAAAGGAAAGGAAATCTCTCTTCCTTTTCTGGCCTGGAAGAACATTATTCCTCATGTTCTTTTTTTAATTCAGGCAATTTCCTGTACTTCTAACGCATGATCTCCCGCAGGAGGGGTATTTATATAGCATCTTCCACCCAAAAGCACCATGCAAACCAGTAGGAAGATTGCATTTATTTTTCCTGCTTTCAAGCAGCTTATCCATTTCTGATTAAACAGTTCATGTAGATGCATCTCCTCTCTCTCCTCTGCTTTGTCTGATTTAATCTTGCCAATTTTCTTACCATTGGGACACAAATCAGCAGCATACTGAGTTGACCACTGTAATCACAAGCTTGTGTTGAACTCTCACTGTATGAGATGATGCAATGTCAGTCTAAGTAGTGCAATAAAAAACATTGCATAGGTAGCATCAGCAAAGCCTGCAGCCTGCCAGCACAGTATGAGGAGGTAAACAGAGTGATTAGGTATCTGGCTCACGTGATATTTCCCACGGTCTGCTTTATGCAACTGTTTATCCTAGGCTGACATTCAGTAGAGACATACTAAATATCACACTTAAATTCAGGTGAAATTCCTGAACGATTTAGACAAGTTGGACAAAAGATGAGATTAAATATTTTGATGATTAAGGGATTGAAGCATCTGACGTATGATGAGAGGATGAGCAAGCTGGGATTCTTTAGCCTCAAGAAGAGGTGGTTCAGGAAGGATCTTATCAACGTGTATAAATACCTGATGGGAAGGCATAAAGAAGACAGAGACAGACTTTTTTCAATGGGCACCAACTGACAGGGTGAGAAGCAGTGGGAACAACCTGAAATACAGGAAATTCCATGCAAACATTCAAAAAACCTACTTTTACTGTAAGGGTGGTCAGACACTAGAACAGGTTGCCCAGAGAGGCGGTGGCATCTCCATCCTTAGAGAATTCAAAGCCAGAGTGGACAGGGCCCTGAGCAAGCTGCTCTAGTTGACCCCCTAGTGAGCAGGAGGGTTGGAATAGATGATGTCCAAAGGTCCCTTCCAACATCTGTGATTCTATAATTGTTTGCCAATGGAAAATAAAGGTAAAGACATTGAAAGTGGTATGTGCCCAGGATATCTGTGGTAGAGCTGGAGTCTGTCATACTCCAGGATGTTTCTTGATTGAAAGATAGCCCTTCCCATTATCACTGAATTTTTCTTGAATATTACTGTGAAAATAACAGAACATACGCTTTTTCACTTTCCATATGGCCCAAGTCAGTTGAATTTCAGTATTTTACACCAGGTGTGGGGGACCTTTTAGCAAGATTAAATCTACTCTATAGCTGCAATTTTAAAGTAAGGAATAAAAGGGTATAACGTTTTTTCCTCCAAATAATCTTCCCACAAAATTTAGTTGACTGTTTATGTGTTGCCTTCCAGCACCGTCTCTGAAAAACCGACATTCACATAGGCCACTTAGGCTCGCTTATGCCATCTTGTGGAAGAAGGCAGTTTAGCCGGAATAACAGAAGTGGAGGGACAAGTTCTACAAATACACATGATGTATTTAGCTAGCTAGCCAGAAGGCCATAAAAATAATCACAATTATATTGCCTTTAAAAAGAGTTGAAGTGACCTTACGTGCAGTGCAGAACAGCTTTCTTCTACCTTCTTCACAGAACAGTGGTGTCTCTGACAACTGCCTTTTGACAGGAGATGCAGCCACTTGGCAAGTGCTGTTCAGGGGTAAAATGAAGAGCATTTCTTGCCCCATGGAGCTGAGCAAAGCTTCTTGCCTAGTCTGATCTGAGAAGTGTGGGGAGGGTGGAAAGCAGGCTACAGAGACTTCTGAACTAGACCAAAAGATTACAGATTACAGAACAAAGGCTGAGTTTCAGCAAGAGAGAAATCAAAGTTATAAAAATTAAGTGCTTGTACAAACTGACAAAGAAGTAACATTCTTTTTCATGTTTACATCTGAGGTGGTGTCTCTCAGGATATTTGATCCCCAACAGGTCAGCTATCTTGCAAGATAAGCTGCTGTCACAAGGCTCCTACCATCAAGCATCTTGCACTGATCCTGGGCCTGTCTTTTAAATTTCTCTCCTCTCTGCTTCTTCCTCTAGTTAGGAATGTTGTAATGATGACTGGATTAGGCACCTGAAGTCCAGAGGCTATTTCTAAATCTCACACTGTTTGTTTTGCCTGAGTTTCTTCTCTAGATTCCCCCCCTTAAGAGGGGGAGGGAGCAAGGAGGTTTTTTTCCTGAGCTTCATGTCCCACACAAAGTTCATCATGCTCTGTGTATCTGTAGTTCATTATGACAGTGCAGCCCACGCTCAATGTATTCATCCTCAAAATTCTTTGCAAGATAAGATAGTGCTATAGTCCCTTTTTTACAGACCAGGAACAGCGGCCAGCAGAGACTAAGTGACATTCCCAGTGTCATATGGGAAATCTGTGGCAGAACAAATAGCTGAGCTGGGTTTCCCAGGTCAATACTTTGACCTCGGACTATACTTCCTTACTTGTGGGAAGGAAGTGGCTTATGCCATAAACTCTTAGCATGGAAAGAGAAAAAACAATGCACACAGAGATCAACATCGGGCTCTTATTTTTTGTTTCCTTTTTGAGCTACTTGGGAAAGCAGGGTAAAAAAGTGAGTAAAAGTTAAGCATTTTAATGCAGATTCAGGCATTTCTAGATTTGAAATAGAAATTGATTTTCGCCTTTCTCCAAGTGCCCAAAGTGAGCTTTGTTATTCTAAAAAGATGTGAATATCTTTGAAAGTGTGCATTCTTTCCTACAGCCCCCTTTTTTCCTCAGTAAGATAAAAGGAGCTCTGGCATTTTATATTCTAAATTTTGACTGACCAGAACATAGTATTTTCCCAGAGATGTGGTTTTGCACCTAAGGTTTTTTTGTGCATTGGATTTAACCTTAGGATGTAATATTTCATAAAACATTTATTTTCTTCTCCATTTTTATAGAGCACAATTCCCCTATGATACTTTGTTTTCATAGTCTGCTCTGAATATAGAAATCTTTGAATCATATGATTCAAAGGTTTCTCTCACAGTTTGAATTTTAGTTGTGGGTAAAGGAAGGAACCTCTGCTATTTTCAGCAAAATTAGTAAATGTCTCCCTAAGCAAAAATAGTTCCAACAGGTAAAGATAATTAGAATCAGAGCCAGGAGACAGCTAAGAGCAAGAATCTGGAAAGTGATTTTGTGAGAGTTATTTTACTCTATAAGTGAGCAGGTTTTGCACGTGTCTAAGCATCCCACTCATCAGTACTGGCAACAGCAGTGATTCTTTTCCCTCAAAAACCACATTTGATAAAGCTGAAATGCAGTTAGAAAACAAACAAACCAAACCTTCTTCTAAGCCAGTTGGGGGCAGCAAGGCAGACAAAGGCAACTGCAAGGCAGAACAAGAAATGTGTTTTCTCTGACTCTTACTGTATCCAGACCCTACTGATGCTTCACTCTGGATGCTGCAGGTTTACCACTTAATGCTCTCCAAAGATTATAATGCATCGATTATAAAAGCCATTATAGATGTACCACTTTACTTATATTGTTAACGAGCTTGGCCATAAAGGGATTTGCAACCTGAATTTCATGACAGAGCCAAAGTATAATTTGTTCTGGGCTATAAAGCCTATGAATTATTGAGGCAATTTACTTCCAAGTCTGCATTTTCTTTCTGAGCGCAATTGCATGTATGTGTGAGAGGAGAGAGACAGGACTGCAAGCTGCTGACAGTGATATAAGCACCAACTTCTCTAGCAGTACATATCCCCATCATAGGCTCTTTCACACAGCCAGCAAATAACAACAGAAAATAACTGGCAAAATAATCATTTTGAACAAATAAGAGAAGAAAAATTGCATGCTGAACAGTACCAGATGAGCACCAAATTCAAATCACAATTAGAAATGCGCTTTGGGTAATTACAGAGAGGGGCTTTTCCCTTAGAGATGTCACAAAGGTTGTGTGGATATAATCAGACTTGAGTGGATCTAGTGATGGTGAAAAACACTAGACTGACAAATCAGAATTCTTAGATCCTCCATCCAGCTGAGCATATAGCCTGCTGTGAGACCAAGCCTCCCACTTTATGTTCTTTTTAAACCTAGTTTCTTACAGAAGCGAGGCTTTGTAATCACACTGTCAAATCTGTGTCCTGTCTCCCCTCCTTCCACTCTCCACATCCAGCTAATAGTTTCTGAATTCACTGACCAATTTCAAGCAAGGTGATAGAGAACGGGAGGTTTCAAAGACATGAAGCTTCTAAATGTTTCAGGAAAACAAGAGCCGGGTGGAGAAGAGGGCTCTTTTAATACCACCACTGCAAGAGAGACTCCAGCATGAGCTTCCCCATATTAGGCACTGGAGAATACACACAAGATCTTATGCATGTCCTAACTCTAAGGAAAGCTTCTACTAAAGGTTATGTATTCTTAAGTGTTAGGGAACTTTGTCATAAGATTTAGAAATCTAGAAAACTAGACTCTGTTACTTCCACTGCTCAAGAAATTCAAAGGGTGTTTTGGTTTGGTTTTTTTGTTTTTTTTTTTTTTTTTTTTGGGGGGGGGGGGGGGGGGGGGGGGTTTGTGGTTTTGTTGTTTTTTTTTGGGGGGGGGGTTGTTTGTTTGGGTTTCAGTTTTTTTTTTTTCCCCCTCCCCAACTGTTGGTATTGTTTGAATATGGAGAGGATCCCTCTATGACCAGATTCCCACTATGGTAGGCACTGTGGGAGAATTTCCTGCACCAGAGAACATGTGTCTTAAACACCAGACTGACAGGCTGAGAAAAGAAACAGACATGAGAGGAAGTGACTTGATGGAGGTCACCTAACAGACTTCTAAACAGAACACATCCCAATAGCACATGCATAGGCAGCTGCAAGCAAGTTTCCTTAGCCAGAGAGTAGAAGCCTTCAGCATTATAAAGGGGAATCGCTTCAATAGCAATGTTGGCAGGAGTTTACAGTTTCAATGCCTTCCTACAACAGCTGAGAGCAACCTGATTAAGCCAATAGTAAAACATGAGCACTTGCATCAATATGCTGTCAATATAGCTCTAGGTGAGAAAGACGCTGCAATTGAAAATCACCGAGTTAACGGTGGTCATCAGCAACCTGTCTAGATTATGGCTTCCAATACTGCTAGGACCATTGGAGCTGATTTAGCGTAAGCAATCCTGAGAAGAGTTTGTAGATTTCTTCAGCATAGACCAGACTAATCTTTGGTATGTTGTTGCAATAGGCCTTTTCTTACCCCTGCAAGTGGTAAAAGTATTTTTTACGCCAGCCGAGTACCAGGAAACAATCAGTATCATCAATGAATTATTTCTTATTGCTCAAAAGGTTAAAGGAAAGGAAACATCCATCACATGTTTTCTGTTAATCTTCTTCTCTGAAATTCCTAGCAAGTGTATCTTTTATAATACTTATCTTCTAAAATATGTGGTTTAGGAAGATGCATCCTTTGGACACGTTAGACACAGAGCTCGGCTGTGAGCTCCTGTCTCAAGCAGGTAGTCAGAAGCAAGTCTTCCAAAAATAGGGCTCTTAGTCTCAAGCTCTTGAAGCCATAAAGGTGTTCAAGAAACCCTGTCTCTAGATGACTAACGGCCTAGCCCTCTTCTGCAATATGAAAGGGAGAGTTCATTTTCCATTTGGGGCCAGCATTTAGCAATAGATCTATCTGAGCAGTCTTCAAAGATACTGAGAACATGGCAAGAATATTGCCTTTCTTTGCTGTACCACACTGTAACACCTGCAGGTTCTTTATGTGCCTGTAATATTACATCTTTTACACAAATGGCATGAGATTCATATGAAAAAAATGTGTTGTGATACACACCTGTCAAAAACAAATGATTTCAGAGTAACCCTGAGCAGATCTAACAATGACTGAAGTCCTGTTTGGTTAATAACCTAATTTAAAATTTAGACATTTATTTAAAATTATTTAGACATGCTTGAATGACTACCTTATTAGAAAGTAATTGAATTTTTTTAATCTGTCCATTTAAGTTCAATTCTCTGTTCTGGAAAACTTCTTTTTAAAACCTGTTTAATTATTAAAGCATTTTTGAGGGGGGAAAAAAATTATAGATCAGTTCTTTATGAGTAGAAATACGCTGATCCTGGATCTTCCAGAGAGGCTGTTATATATACTACCACCAGGGATAGCACATTTCTGATGAAAGGCTTCTGGTTTAGACATTCACAGTTTAGATGACCATAGCACTAATAAATAGTATCAGTTACAGTGTCTTGTTTTGAAACTGCAGAGTACTTTACAAACTGGCTATAAGAAACACATCCATAGAGATCACTTCATTTCTCACTGATATACACCCACCTCTGGATGCTATCTGATGGCTCTTAAAGAGCCTGTGGCAACACTGTACAAGATTTCTGACCAGAAATTGAGACGTCATACTTGTTTGGAAATACAAGAGGGAAGGTATACGTGGCTAAGAGCAATAAAACTGAATGTAAACCAGGCTCTTTTTCTGCAGCGGCATCTCATTTTGTTTCCTCTGACTTTAACAGTGCAGAATCCAAATCTAAAGGCAAACTAATCATTTACATTCCAAATACTTTCACTGACAAAACCAGGGACCCAGTCATCATACCCAGTAAAAACAAGTAAAGTTTAAGAATAGTCCTATCCTTCCTTTGCCCTTTACATGCTGAGTAGAACAAATACAAAGGAACACCATGTCTATCTAGGTTGAGAGCTTTTGAAAGTGTCCCACTTGCTGTTTGAGCCTCATTAAGAGCATCAACAACAAAACAAAGTTTTCTACAATTATAAAGTCAGATCCCACACTGAGAGGTAAACAGCTTTTCAGCACACAAAGCAAAAGTCAAAAGAAAAACTTTTATGGAAAACAGCAGTAGAAATTAAGACAGAGCGTTAATCGCCATTCCATACTTTTGGATTTGGTTAGTGAGTTTTAAAACATCAGTTAAAACAAAGAAGATCATTTTAACTTACCATGCAGTAGGGTTAGGAACTCACAGTGTCCTCTTCCTAATCATATTGCAAAAATGCACGTTGAGTGGAAGCTGGCTACTAAGCCTATTTTTATAGACATTAACGACAAGAAAGTCTGTCTCTCTCTGACTTGCCCAATTAAACAGAAAAGACCCAGGTGATCAACAGACACTCTTTTCCATTCTACTTCCTGCTATTTAGCATTATGTAAGGCATATGGGAGCAACATTTTCAAGCTGTTGCTTGTGTAGACCAGAATTCAGGAGACCACCTTTTTAAGTCTTTTTTCTGACATTAGTTCATTAAGGTGTCATTTTCTCTCGCTGTTTTCCCACATGCAACAGTGATTCTAATTGATGAACTGGACTTTCTACACAAATATAAACTGTTCTCAAGATGGGAAGAGAGCTCTTTGTTTACTGCAGGAATTTAAATGGAATTTGTAAATCCCCTAGTCATGATCTTTCTGTCTGGAGGGATATAACTTCTGCAATGCTATTGAGCTGAAGAAACCTGTTAAGTGGAGATGTAAATAATGAACAGTTGTGGGGGTAATCTGCCTCCTCAAAGACAGAGGGCCAGGGACAGCTTTGATTATCAGCTGTCTGTGAGGAGTCAGATGATTTTGATAAAGGGCTGAGAGACATCACTATTGAAAACATTGTGAGGAGGAAACTGGGCTGCTTTTGATGTGCAAAGAAAATTCTGTGTTCCCGCAGGCTGATTAGGTCAATAGTTTATATTAACAGATAGTTTATGTTTGAATTAATAAACCACATTACAAGGCAAGAGCTTGGGCAAAACACAAGACTTTTCTGTAGGTGTTAGAAAGAAAACACCAGATTACGCCCTTCTTCCTAGGAAGTCAGGGAAATAACTAAATGCTTTATTCTCTATGCTGTGTCAAACAACATTTGCTTCCTACATACACACACAGAAACTTAGTTCCTGCAGTGTTACTCCCTCTTTGCCTACTCTGTACTTTCATAAGAAGAGGCAAGTCCAGTTGTTTTCTTTTAGTCTGGATAATGACTTGTGGAAGTATGCAATTAAGCGACAGGTTACTGCAGGGCAATTCTAACTAGGTTAGATTGGCAAAAGAGGTGCTCCAGAGTGAGACAGGCTTTTCTATTAATCCAGGTGGTAACGGAATCAGATCTGATTTGTAAGCACTCCACGGGCATTTAGGGTCTTGATTGGGGTCTTGCAGTTAGAACTATCATCCCCCATAACCAAACGGAAACAGATCTTGCAGTTTGGTATATCGTCTGTCAGGTACTCCTGACAACTCACAAGAAAAAAGCGTTGTGCAAGCAAAAGCACGAAGGGAAGGGAAGGGAAGGGAAGTCAAACTGTTGTGATTTTTCCCCTGCCATCCTCAAGCAAGCTCAGTCATTGCACTGCAGGATAATCTCTGAATAACTGAGCAAAACCGAGCCTTAGAAGCGCCCTCGCCTCTTTTTGCAACACCACAAGCTCGTCTATTACAAAGCTGTTCCCGGTGGTGATATAATGTAATACACTAAAAAGTGAAGGACTGCCCTCTTGTGTCAGTCACTATTTTTTAATTTGCCTGGTTTTATATTCCTGTTTCTATTAGTGAGTGAGCTGTCAGCCATTTCCCTCCAACAGATATTTCTTCTTTGGAAAGGCATAGGATTTGCTTCTGAGTACTATCCTGATGGAAAAGTTCAATAAATAAAAATACATCTGCTGTATTTGTGACTTGGAGACACCCAGGACTGAGCATATATTGCTCTTCCAGCTAGAGACTTCCAAATAGCTACGCTGGGTTATGCCTAGTCTCCATCTTGACACAGAAAAAGAAGGCAGAGGAGAGAATAAAACAGGAGAAGTATAATTAAGAAGGACAGCTAAGAGACAGAAGAGAAGCAGATTTATTAAACCAATCTTTCCCTGCAACCCTCATAGTAAGCTATGTGCAAGTTAAATATAGAACCAACACTTCTCTAGGGAGCCGGACTCATGAACAGCTCACACACCATGAACGTGTAGCAGAGATTCTAGTCTCAGTCGTGTTGGCTGGCAGGGAGATCTTAATTTTTTAAATAATTTGTGCTCATTTCCAGGATAGTTCTTGCAGTAATGGCTGTCAGAGAATAGTCTTCTAAAAGCTGTGCAAGATTTTGTGCCCACCACTTCTACTGCTTATTAATGACAGACAAATAAATATTTGCAGAAGGTAGGCCCTTTTCACAGCTACCAAAGCAACTTCAGTGAAAATGAAGACCACCAGTCATCTTCTTTTTAGTAGAAGGTCAGTCAACATTAACTCTGACCTAGCACTCCACACTTTGTGTTACATTCGTTAATAGCACCTAGTGCTCATGCTTTCAT
>NW_008824934.1:488140-493812 GCF_000699105.1 Pygoscelis adeliae | reverse complement strand
GCTGTCATTTAAAAAAAGGCCTCTCATAGCCCATATTTTTGTTTGGGCTGAGACAGCTGTAATCAACTCCAAGCTCCCAGTTTTAAAATGATGCATAGCAGTAATTTCTTTGGACTATTGTCCAGCCTGTACTATGGTATTTTGTATTTATAACTTATTCTAGATGGCATAGTTAGAGCATGCTTTGTTTCATCCTGCACATTACTGAGCTCATCTACGTACTAAACTGGCAAAAGCTGCCAGGAATCTTTGATTTTTTCTTTTCTGTACTGACTGAGACCCTGACACCTGACCAGATAACAAAGTATAAAGATATCTTTGAAATATTTGATGAATATTTGAAACACATTAGTAAGACTTAACCATGTATGCAAGTGTCTCTTTGAGACAAATATGTACTTTAACTGGCAAAAATTAGTAGCAAAAGGATCCCACCCACAAGCCAACTCATCTTGAAAATAGAAGTTTAAAGATTTAAAAAACCCCAAAAACAATCCCTTCAGGTCTCATGACCAACAACAAAAAAAAGTATCTTTTCTTCTCTCTCTCATTCCTTGTTTCTAGTTGTGAAACATAATATAATGCATGTCCCTCCACACACTTTCCTGTCCTCCTTTGCCATCTTCCTGCAGTTTAAGGAATATGTGCCATTATGTAGCAATTTGCGCTCCAGCAATTTGCTGGACAGTTAACGTTCTCAACAGAAGAGAAACTACAGAGGCTATTCAGTGTGACTTGCTAGGATTCCCCTTTCAGCTCCAGTTTGGGAAGCTTCTGTTTGTACTGTTCTGACTCTTCATGTGTGTTCCCAAGACGGCAAAATTCCCGTGGCCTTTTTTATTGCCATATGCTGGACACAAGGAATATTTTTTTTTTTTAATCAGATGAACAAGCATTCATGTCCCACTTCTGCAGGCATTTTTAAACTGCTGCCCTTTTACTTCATTTCATATCCTTGAAGAAGCTTTACCAGGAGATTACAGCAGTCACAGAAAACATTTCTTCTAACCGACAGATCATTACAAGGGTGTGAGAGGAAACATCTTTCTATCATAACCTGCTTATAAAACCAAACTCTTCATGTCTTCTTTAACTCTTACAGTCCTTCCCTTCCTCTACTCCCCATCTGAAATGAGTCAGAGCTGCGGCTGTTCTTGCGTTGCATCTTCTGAATTTTCTGAATTTGCCTGCGTTTCTGGATCTCTGTTGATTGTATCAGGTGAATACTGGATGGGACTCAGCCCACCTGGTGTCACCTGTCCAGGGATGTCATTGAGTTTCTGGCTTATCTGTGCTCCTTCAATGCATTGTTTACCCATTTGGACAGCTTCATCATAAGAAGGTGGCAACTCCATTGCATAGAGACTGTAAGCTGGAGGGGACACAGTGTTCTTATCCATATCCACAAATATCGAATTAATAGGGGCACTTAGAGGGTACTGCAATGAGCTATAGGCTGTGAAGAAAAGGAATTAAAAAAAAAAATTAAACACTTGCATGGAACGCTGATATATAAAGGGCTAATCCTGCTTTTCTCCAAGAAATTATGGTCTCATTTTTGTGGTGTCAGAACATACGCATTATATAGTAAAAGCTATCAGTATATAATTACCCGTGATGGAATCTATACATTCTCCAAAAGAAAGCAGTCAGATGAGAAAATGTCTCTGCATATCACCATCCAGTAATTATTGTGAAATACCTGACATAGTACACATATGTTGTAACAGAGGTAGCTTCAGTTGGGTTTGTGCATGAACAGCTGTGAACAATTCTTCACATTAGAGACAACCTTGTCTGGAATAGTTGGACAGTGAGGCGGGCAGAAAAGTTAAAAAAATAAGGGTATGGCGATAAGAACAGATGTGGGAGATGACACGTAAGAGGTTAACCCACCACAGACCTCTATTACTTTAACCTCTATAGTGTTAAATCCTACTTGTCTTCTGCACTCACTCACTATGTTGCCCTGATGACCTTCCTTTATCTCTTTTGCCCACCCTACGGGGCTGAAAGTTGTTCTGAGAGTACATCAGAAAGTCCCCGTTATTGCAAGGGCTAGACACAGAATTCTAGGAACACGTTCAAGCAAACTTGAACTGTAGCAAAGCACTGTTGAATAGTTGACTCCCAGAGGATACTTACAGGTCACTGTGCTATGGGCAGTGCTGTCACCGTCAATAGCAATAACTGTCAAATCATAAGGGTGCCTAGAGAAGGTCTCAACTGGAGGCCTCTTCTTCCGGCAGCAGAATTTGATGCAGCTTGCTGTGATCCCACAGAGCAGGAGCAGGAATACACCCAGCAAGATCAACCTGAGAGAAGGAGGTAGAATACCATAATTTCATTGCTTATGTTTTACTTCTTCCAGAGCTGAACATAATTTCACTCTAAATGGGTGAAGACAGGCCAAACTTCCTAGGTTTAGTTCTGAATGGGTGCTGGGTCCTGAATTAGAAAGTTGGATCACAAACTCCTAATCACAAGTTGAAGTACTACTGACTGTCGGTACAATCCCTTCTGGCTCACAGATGCCATAATGTTAATTATCTTTGGTTGTATTTTCAGCTTTTACGCAGTGAGAATGGCTCCACTTTCAACAGTAAGAGCGGGCTATGTACTTGGAGGGAAATACAAGTACAAACTGTCACAAATCTAGGACCTATATTTATAAATAAGCACAGAAATTATGTTTTGTAGTGTCTTGAAAACGCAATTCTATCTCTAGCTATTGTTTAACAAAGTTTATTGTTTAACAATTCGTAGTGTACCTAGCTCGACATGCTAGTGTTTCAGGTTCTACTCTCAGTTGAAACTCTACCTCCCCGCCCCGCAATTCCTCAAATGAATCCACTCCTCTCATGAGGTAGGTGAGCAGTAAGACGTGTCATGAAAAGATGAGGTAATAAGAAATGCTTGAAAGTCCTGTAAAGAAGTAGGTCCAAGGACAAAGTTGAAGTACCTTCATAGTGGCTTGACAAGAATTACTGTGTGACAGATCATGCTCCTGAATTCCTCGTTAGGATTCTATTCCATCCTAAATACTATAAAAATGGCCTCAGTAGCACTCTATTCTTTTTTGCAAACCGAAGGTAGTACTTGCCCATAAGAATCATGATTCCAAAATAAACATTTATTTAATAACTGTCTTATTTAGTTTTAACAAGAGTATATTTCTGTTAGTATGGGAGTCAGATACACACAAAGACTACACTCAGTACAAAGGTTGGATTTGAGGGCCTCAAACTTCCACAAATTTCATGCATTTTCTTGCAAATTATTGTTTTAGAAAAATGCTTTTCTAAGGCATTTAGAAATGCTTTAGAAAATGCTGCCCTGCTGGAGCTTTGCAATGAAACATCCCCCCAGTGCGAGGAGTATTACCTCATCGCTGGCCAATCAGTATTTCCTGACACTGCACGAGCTGCATGCTAGGGTGTTCTGTGAAATCATCGCGCCTTAATATGCTGCTGCCCTCTGATGAAGGCAGAAATCGCCTAGGTAAGGGCATCTCAGCAGTATAAATCTCAGCACTAGCTCGTTAGCTTTCATGATGTCAACACTGCCTAATGACAGAAGCCTTCTTAAAATATTTTATGTAACTATGGATTTTTAAACGGTTCTATGTATCAGCACATTCTAAGAAAGCAAAGAATATCAACCAAAATTAGTCCAGACTGAATGACAGCTAAAAGTAACCAGCTCACTCTGCGTGCTACCATCAAAGTTAACATATTGACAGAACGCAAACTACAAAAATAATGTTAGGATACCTATAATGCATGCGTTAGGCAAAATACGAATCCACTTGTGATGAGCTTACCCTTTTACTTATCACTATTTTCCCCCTTTCGGTCATTCAAACAGCCAGTAAACATGGTTGTAATCAGCTTGAGTTCAGAACGAAAACGCAACACTGTAAGCTAACGATCTCTTGTCCCATAAAAGGGAGAGAGCTGAGGACTGTGCATTAGGCAGTGCAGTGCCGAGCCCCAACAAGTCCATGCCGTGTAGCTGCCACTGTGTTCAGCAAAGCTGTCTATTTAGGAAGAACAAACACGCCCTACAGTTAGACTGCGGTGTACTCAGAAAGGAAAGATGACATATCCCTAGACGAATGCTGTACCCTGCCTGACACCTTATCTCCCCTGCGGTCTCATCTGTAATATATTCCACTGGTAGCTTTCATAAAACCGAGGAGAAACCCTTTCCTCCATCCTGTCTGAGAAGAGTGTTTCCATTACCTTACTACAATTACTGTTCGTAATAACTTTCAAATTATTCTGGGTTAGTAAGATTAATAATAAACTTACCAGACATACCACAGATTTGTCCAATTAGACATGTTCTGAGGACATCTGTGAAGGAAGGTAGATGATTCACTGATTTAAATATCTACAGTCAAACAGTGTATGACAGCGAATAAATTTCACACAATTTCTGAGATGAAAAAGGGAAAGCAATCAGTAAGAGTATGGAGCAAAAACCCTTTAGATTTAGTTTCAGAGGACTGTTCTTCATAGTTGTAAAATTACTCCAGCTGAGAACACGCAAATAATCCCACTGTAAAAGTTGGCTTCTGAGTCAATAAATGGTTTTACAAAGTGATACTTTACTGTTGCTTAGGAGAGAGAACTACACATGCTGGATTCTCGAGAAACGTATCAAAGAGTCATTTAAAGTTAACCGAGATGAGGTACCTAATACCGTAGGTCTGTCTGAAAATGCCAGCCTAAGACAACTGCCTGCTTCCCCCAGTTATTTTTAAATTACTTTTTCATAGCTCCAATACAACCAGAAATACGTTTTTCAGATCTACTTAGAGAACAAAAAAAAAGAGAACTGCTTCTATTACGTTTCAGGAGTGCAGCTGCAGTATCGTACGTAGTGAATTGCACGCAACGGATTTCATGTAACAGAACAATGCTTTTGGCCACAGAAGAGAATCTGCAAACTGACTTTTCAGAAGATGACACTTCAGAGTCATTTTGAAAGAGAGGATCATTCACCTTAGTCTACAGAGCAAAGCCAGCCAAGTCAAATTTGTAAGTTGGTAATGACCTTAGAGATAAAAAAAGTAGCAGTAACGGATGGCTGTCAGTAAGTCACCATTCTGGTGTGCTAATGTCACTCGATCACGATGGGAGCAGGTTTGCTAACAGACATTTGAACATTTTTGACTACTCACTGGTGAGAGTTCTTGCAGTTATTCTCGGAAGAACAGAGCGATGCCTAGGAAAGGGAAAAAAAAAGAATCAGATTAGCAGGTGGCCGAAAGAGAAGCACCTCGTCTATCTGAGGCATCTGCTTAGCGGAGTCCAGCGGCGTGAGTTTCCGTGGCCGCCACGGGTGGCCTGGGGGCGGGGCCCCGGCCGCCGAGCTGCTGCAGCAAGTTCCAGACGTCCACGTTGAAGCAGGGCGAGCGCAACAGCAGGAGTTTCTTCAAGGACAAGCGCCCCGAGCGCCCGAGCCTCTGCAAGGGGACGCCCGAGCGAGCCTTCGGGGAGCCCGAGGTCTGCGCTCCGTGCTCGGGGCCGCCTCCGCCGGAGGCAGCTGAATAAATAACCGTCAATTATCACGCGGGGTGCCGTGACCAAGCGAGCGATGCCGTTGCCCACCGGCGGCGAGGGAGGGAGAGGCGCGCCCCGCAGGCAGGGCCGCCCCCGGCCCCC
>NW_008824934.1:433496-487984 GCF_000699105.1 Pygoscelis adeliae | reverse complement strand
CCGGCGGCTCGGCTCTGCCCCGCCTCGCCCCCCCGCCTCGGCCCCGCCTGGGAGCCAGCAGTGCCCCTCGCGTCAGCCGCTCTCCCAGCCTGCCGGTGGCCGTGGAGTTAGGAAGGTGATACAAAGGGAGGCAGGATGGAGAGAATTCAGCTTTCAGAGATTTCTCTGAAGCGGTTTGGGACTGCTACTCAATGCTGCTCTTAAGAGAAGATAACCTATACTAGCAGTTGTGTCTATGCAGTGTCAGATTTTGAAGGAGACATGAAAAAGGAATGAGAAACTAGGTATGGAAAATACTAGAAAGAAACAAAAGTTTGGAAAAGCAGATAATTTCCCTTTTTAAAAATGGTCTCGTTAAAACACATGAAACATGACTGAAAAGGTATTGACTGCTCTCTGAAGATCGGTTTGCTCCAAAATAATTTAACTATGTCCAACATTTCAAATGTAGAAATTAAATTAAAATATCTGCATGTTGTTTTGTGGTTATCTTGCACATCATTGTCCTAAACCCCTAGTGTTGATACTCTTTGGTAGGAATTTCATGGAGAAATGTTTCATTGCTGTGATTGTACTGATCGTTATAGCAATTTGGCCCATCTCTAAATGACAGCTTTCCTGCAATTCTCTTCAGGGTGAAGTCTAGCTATTTTAATAGGATTGTATGTAGCCCATAGTGTTAACAAGCTCCCCAAACCCCTTTAATAGTTAGGGCTTATATGAGTTGTAACTTATAATTAGAACTTAAGTTCTGTAAGAACTTATGGAAGTCTTACCATCACCAGGGAAGAACAAAACATGTGCCAAAGGTCAACCGTATCCACCACATGAATGAGCAAGGATTATTTCTGCTTCACAGTAGAAGGTGACTTGAAGGTCAGACACCTTTGAAGCACTAATACAGCAGAGGTCAGTTGCATGGGAAAAAAAGATGTTAGTCAATATAAGAGAGAGTCAGAATCAGGGTGATGATGATACATGACTGGGTAAGCAACAGAAAGACATCTAGAGCTGAAAAGCAGGGGAGCTAATTAATGGATTATAAAAATTTCAACTGGAGAAGAAAGGGGAAGATCAACTAAAAGAATGGCATTTTGACATATCTGTTGAGGTCCCTGATATCCTCAGAGGTGGGTGCATATATAAAAGCTCCTCCAGTAATGAGAACACGACAAAATACAAGGATTTTTTTTTTTATTTTTTTTTTTTAAGATTTTAATGCAACAGGAGGAGAATACATTTGGACTTGGGTTGCCAGAGGTTTCTTCTATAAGAAGCATGGATAAGCTCAAATACACCAGGGGCAATCATGCCATTGGGAGCAACAATGGGCACAATAGCTTGGAAGTACCGGGTTCAATAGACTGTTCTCCAGATGATATTCACTATTTTTGCTCCATAAGGCTCAAAAACAGTGTTTCAAGGCTCAGTAATGGCATGTGGCATACTGACTAAAGTATTTTCCTACAGGACTGCTCAGGGTCATGGGACCATTGCTCATTTAGGAAAAGCTGCATTCGCAAGTGTGAAGCAATCTCTGAAGTCACTGGATAAGCAGAACGTGTATTAATAAGACGTGTATGACACTAGTACTTATTCTCTCACTTCCTTTCTGTTTTAGAAATGAGCTAGATATAGCTTTTAAGGATTATAAAGATCATACACAGATGTGAATTGCTTTCTTATGAAACTAGAACTGCATCAGAGCCAAGAAGAGTATGTTTGCATTTAGATCCAAATCTGAAAGCACAAGAGTGACCCAAGAGCGATCACAGTTGCAAAACTCAATCTGAAAGCTTAATGGTCAGAAGTGCAGTCAGAGGAGCAGAAAACTTAAGCTTCTGGGAAACTCAAATTTCTGAGGTTACATTTTCCACAACATCCTCACAATAAGGGCTCCATCCCTATTGGAGTCTTATAATATGGAAACAGAAACATCAGATTACATGTTTAGAATCTCCTGGCAATTTTAATACCAAAGGTGCTATGACTGTTGATAACCTGCTTTGGAAGCACAGCGTTCAACAGGATTTTTTACTTTTCCAAAAGATTAACTTGCATGAAGGCTACAGCTGCTGTGTTGAGCTTCTTCTGGTGGTTGTGAACTTGGCATTAAACCATGCAAGTAGAATGCAATAGCGCTCTCAGCTATGGCCGCAAGGAATTACCTACACACCCACTGTTTCTAGTTTGGCTTGGTGTGTCTAAATTAGGAGAATTGTTTCTAGTAGTCAGTCATCTCAGTCAATTTTCTGTTTCCTGTATTGGAGAAAGATCAAGAAGCTATTTTCGTATACGTTATAAGAATTGTTTAGGTAGGAGCATCCACGTAGATTTCCTAAATTTTTAGTAGACTGACACTGTGCATCTCAGATCATTGCAAATTTGCATTGTGAAGATTCTAAAGAGGCTCTAAAAATATAGCAAAAGTAACTACGTTGATCTAAATGAAATTATTTTAGTTATTTCTGTTTTAGAAGTCAGACCTATTACTGAATCCTTGGCTTGCTTGCTCAACATCCACGCGCATAAGCGAGAGGTTTTAGGCAAGTGAAGAGTCCCAGTGATGAAACAACATACAACTGTCACAGGGTTTAGGCACTAACTTTTCCACTTCAGTCAGCTTAGTCAAAGAAACAAGCTCTGTCAGATGTCTAGTAAGGGAAACCTATTTACTCCACTCTTCTATGGATTGGTAAACTTCATTTAAATGCTAAATCAAGCCCAAGAATTGCAGCAAATATATCAGAGGATTAATTGTTTCTTTCTGGAAAGGATCCCACGGTTTTCTATCCCTTGGTGAAATGTGGTAATTCTCATTTGAATGATAGTGGAACATCCAAGGGCTACATTTTGCAGAAAAAGTAACTGTGCTTTTACTTCTTAAGATTTAGTTGTGTTCCAGATGAAGAAGCACAGTCTGCATGCCTGCGCTAAGTTTTACAATGGATCTGCTTTCCCACATCAGACAATTTGTTTTTCCCTTCCACATCAGCTTGTCTCTCTCATTGCTCAAGTACTGCTTCATGCAAGAGCTGGGCACATTGAACTACGTATGCCAAAAGAACAAAACCAATCCAGTAAGAAAGGGAAACCCAATCCTGCAAGGATCAGCCATTATGCCCCCAAGAAGTCAAATACGATTACTTTCAAGGCCCGAGATGAAATAACAGGCTTCTCTCTCATGAAAGAGAATAAAAAACATTCAGATTTCCAAGAAGTCAAATACGATTACTTTCAAGGCCCGAGATGAAATAACAGGCTTTTCTCTCTCTCTTTTTCTCTTTCTGAAAGAGAATAAAAAACGTTCAGATTTCCATAGTTTTCTTTATTTTCAGTACTCCAGAAACAGCAACCTATTCTTATTATCCTGGTTCAACATTCCCCTGGAGAGAATGGATACACATTTAGCTTTAGGCATGGAAACTTTGAGCAGTGAAACCCAGAGCCTTATGCTCACTTCAAGCCTGTGAAATTATTCATGTAAGTTTTCAAGATCAAGTCCAAAGAATGCAGTTAAAAATGGGTTACACCCTTTGCTTACCTTTTAAGCTGTTCAGTACAGAAAATTACTTAAGCCGGTCAACGGCAGCTGCTTTTTATAACCAGCTTAACGTACTGAATGCACTGATATAATGCTGTGTGCTTGACCCTCCAACTTCTACAACTGAATGGGCACATCCAAAGCTCTCCAAAGTTGCCATGAATCTTCCAGATGCAGTGTCCTAGCAAATACTGTCGGTTGGACCAGCTAGCCCTTGCGTATACACCTTCTTTCTGCTTACTAAGCCACCGCCTTATTCTTGCAAGCAACCTCCGCATTTTTTCAACATGGTCACAGTCTTCACATGTATTCTTTAATTTTTTTACTTTTTTTAATCCTTTGGATGCTTTTTCACAGTACCTGACCTCTATGAAGTGGAAGATTCCTAGGACAGGGGTGTTGTTTCCTGGTAGATAATTTTACACTTATTTTCAGCACATTATATGGTTATGAGAGTCTGGAGACTAGTTTATTCTCAGCCATTACTTTTCAGTTTCCAAGAGCGAAATCCAAAGGATCCTCATGTAATGGATGCCTCCAAATTAACTGCCTGAAGTAAACCTTCCACTGCAACGTGCTGGGCACTTCCTTGCTTTCTGAAAACTTCCCTATTGCTAGGTAACTGTCAACCGTGCAGTACTATTTGCAACAGTTTCATTTTATGTAGTGGTATTCAGTCTCCCTTTTGAGCTCTCTATAAGAGAATCAGCACACAAACTTCATTGTCTTCAACTTCAACCCGACTGCCCCAGCTGTGCCAGCAGAAATACTCAGTGCCTCTCTTATGAAGGCAGAGCCGTCTCTGGCTAGCACTGCCACCCCCCTCCCAGCTCCTGCCTCCTCCCGTGGTGACTGTTTATTGCTTGAGCATCTGTAGTGCTTTAGACCGAAGAGTTAAGTAACTTCACAGCCACTTGATCCATTATTAAATGAGAACAGATCTGAATGGATCAAACATACTGTCTTTGGAAAAACAAGGAACCCCTTTTCATCAGTTATACAAGCTTCCTCTATAAAAGAGGGAAACTAGTTAAAATATTTTTTGTGACAATTGCTTTACTGCTTTTTCCTGCAGTCCAGCTAGCTTGACACATTTTACCTTAGGGATATTTACAAGTAGTCTGTTTCTATTTTCTTACTGCATGATCTAAACAAGCAATTTTAACAGCTACACCGGGCCAAATGGCAATACGCCTTTGGAGTGGTGGTGAGGGAATTTTGCCACAGACTTGCTGTGATTCAAGAGCGAGCGTGATATGAGATTTAAAAGATTATCTCTGTTTCTAGACTTCTGCTAACTTCCCGGTCCCTTCATTCTCCGTAGTGTAATACCTCTGTACTTTCTTCTTCCCTGAACTAGTTACTGCTTCCTGACAGAAGTTATACCTGCACGGCACTCCAACTTCCCCAGTAACAGTAATCTACTCTTAGTCAGAATTCAAAGAAAAGCAAAAATGTAGAAAGACAAAGTTCCTGGACAGCCATGATCTAGGGCAAGTGTCTAACCACATCCGGCGATTCAGTGAACAGCATGGTCACTATTTCCTCCTTGACCATGTGTCGTCAGGAAGATTTCATAGTGTATTGTAAAAATGACTGCCCAAACGATTTGGAGACTTGAATAAGAAGCTTTATTCTGGTCTTTAAGAGGGAAAAAGCCAAGGATTTTCCAAATCCATTAAAATGCATCTGAAATTGGAAAAAGATATGTTGTCTGAAACTCACCGATATAGATGTAAAAAAGATACTCCTCCTGAGGGAAGGTCCACCTTCGGAAGACACTGTAACTAACAGCAGATGTATCTACTTGGGCCCCTCATTAATTCTTTCTTCTACCACAAGATTATTGTCACAGAGTCAGCTTGAAAATGAAACTAGTGGAACCAGAGTTTACATAGAATTTTTTGGGGAAAAAAGCAGAAATACTATGTCACCTTCCTGCCCGCTTCCCTGCTCCCCTCACATATTTGCAACAATCTCAAAATCTTTCCATGTTTCAACCGAGATCCACTGTTTTCCCAGTAATATAAACCTCCATCTTCCTTTCCATCAGCTTGTGTCCCTCACTTAGTGGGAGCATATGTCGACACAACTTTTGCCATGAAGAGGATTCGGTAAGATTCCTTAATGTCACCTTTTAAGGTCAGGAGGGCTGTCACAAGCAGAGCGTCATCAGCCTACAAAAAAAATCCACACATAAACCCAACATTTTTATTTTTTTTTACATAGAACAGATTAGTTGATCAAGTTCTAAACTATGTATTTTACATCTCAGTTGTAAGATGTACCAGTTATAGCTATAGATTACCTCTCTTCCCACTGCGTTGGCTCTTTTATATTTTCATGCAATGTTCATACTGCAGTAAGTAAAGTAGCAATGACTAAGCATTCTATCTCCAGAGTGCTACAGATATCGTCACCACATTACAACCGTGACAACTGGGCACAGCAGCAACAGAGTACGCTGCAGTGAGGGTTGGGAAAGAAATGGATCCCATTAGCGGTCAGTTAGCGTTAAATCTTGTGTAACAACCAGTAGTTACCAAGAGGCACGATGTCAACGTGATACATCATGCCAGGAACTCTACTGCCTTCTTTCTGCACATGACAGCAGCAATCCTGTAATTTTGGAACAAGCTACTCATTCTGCCATCCCACACACAGCTCACAACAAAAAGCGGGGGAGTAAATTCTTTCAGTCTCCGTGAATGCCCAAGAAGATGAATCAGGAAGGGCAATCACAGCCCTGTAGAGACGTTTGGACCTCATACCTAGACTCTGCAATAGAAAAAGGCAGAAGTAGCCAGGGAAACAGGGTTCATGAAGTGGAAAATCAAAAAGGCCCCACTGACTTCCAGGAACATACCAAGGGAAAGGCAGCCCACAGCCAAAAGAAAGGTAGCAGAATGATCCATGTGAACCTAGTTCTGTGTCAGCAGGACTGCAGGTTTTCTTGCACAGGGGCATTAAAAAGCTCACTTCAGTGTGATCAAAGCTGTGGTCTTTTAGTCAACAGCAGCAGCGTTTTGGCCTTTTGGTGCTATATAATGCAGTGACCTGTAAGAAGTTATTCTAAGTTCTGTAAGATGCAAATGACTAATGCTTGTTCTTTTCACCACACAGATGAATGGAAGTCTGTGGTGAGGTAGCAAGCCTCCAAGCCATACGTACCCAACTTTTATTCTCATATCAGCGTTTATACCAGGCTATACTCCCTTTGGAGTACCATCACATCATTCTAATGTGTCAAAGCAGCCTGTACTGCTGACATCTTCAAGATCCGTTTTTGTATTACTCCTACAAGTTGGTAGGAGCTGCCACACACTTCAAGTTTAAGCAGCAACATGCTTTAGCAACTGTAACTTACACAAAAGTCAGCAGGTGGCATCCAAGAAACACTGATGCATTTTACTTGACCAGGCTCAACCGTTCCCTTCGCAGATTCAATAGTGAATCCCTTCTGCTGCAGGAGTGGCAGACTATCAAAACTGAACTCCATGTTCTACGAGAGACACACACACACACCCTCATTACAGCCAGTTCTGCTCCTTCAAACACAATGACTGTTTATTAAAGGCTGCATTGCCAAGATGCTCTATGTGGGCCTGTTGCTTGCCAAATTGCTTCTGCCCTTTGAAACTGCAAGTATCTAGTTCATTGTGTCAAGTTGTCATAAAATACTACACTAAAATAACAGGATCAGACCTGTAATTCAGTTCTGTGCTCAGACCGAAATCAGACTGTATTGCAGAACTAGGGAAGCAAACTGCTAAATTAATTTTGTTGCTGACTTCATATGATAATGCTAATTCCTCATATTAACCCCTGAAAAATAATCTTTTCTTTTCAAACACTGATGCTTTTATAATGTAAAGTTTATCAGAAACCCCAAAAGCTGTATTTTTTAATTTAGAGACTGAATTTTTGACAGAAAGAACTAGTAGCCATTTGTACACTGTCAGTATTCCTTACGGCGCCTGACATCAAACTGCACTTTTTATTACTTCACCTTCTTAGATGCAAACTGAGCTCTCTGTATAGCTCCAACTTTCAGTTCTGTCATTGCTGGCTCCGGCGAACTCTCTCTCTCGATGTACTCCAGAATGAGGAGAATGGACTTCACAGGTTCTTGCAGCTCTGAGCAAATATGAATCAAGTAAACTTTGAGGCAGTCAAAACTGAGTGATTATCAGTTTGGAACAAGCATAAATGACACCAGGATGGTTCAAAACAAAGTGGTGATGTGGCAAATTAATGAGTTGGCATATATGAGGAGATCCTCCTTACAGAGTTAGTGAGGAATTAAGCAAAAGGAGCTTTTGCATAATTGGCAATTGCAAACTGTAAATGTTAATTGTTTATAAAGTTTCATGCTCGTTTTCTAGCCCCATGGCACATACATTGTGTGTACTATATTCCTACTCGTGTATGGTATGTGCTTGGATTTATTTATAGCTCAGGAGCTAGGAGTTGATTATATACTGTGTCTGAACACAGATCCTGTCCACAGAAATTACGGAAGGATAAACTCAAACTCCTGAAAGTGTGTCTGTTTCATAACAGTACAATCGGGAGAGTCCGGCATATGTTATGATATACGAAATAATTTTATAAATATTTAATGCAAATCAGAGAAGTACAGGAAGCAAATACATCTTAATACTTTGTAGTAGTATTAAATTATAATCATTTTTTGCAAGGCAAGTTGTGAAGATAGAAGATCATTATTAAGATATAACTGCATTAAAATTAAGAGAAAATCTTTCCTTAAGAGAAAGTTTCCTGCATTTTTTTTTGGTGTTACAAATATAGGTTATACCATAATACTTACTTGTTCTGATTCTGGAAAAGTTATCTTTAATTTACTTTTTCTTAAAGGATGAGGAACACGCCCATGTCTCATCACTCACTGTTTTGTAATAAAGCGTAAGTGGTAACACATTACCTCCTTTTAGTGCTTCCTGCGGTGACACAGGTAATGTTACAGCCAAGGACTCAATGGGCACATCTAGTGGAACTCCCCCTTCCACAAACATTGGATGATCTCTTGCTGCACCCTTTAGGTGGATCACATGGGCTATTTTCTATATAGGACAAGAATGCTTCAAATGCGGGTTACAGCTTAAGTACCGATGTAACTGGAATACTGACACAACAGCATCAGTTACATAGAAATTATTACATCATCTGCCTATATAAATGCCAAGAGGCCCTGTGCTCTAATGCAAGAATCCTGCACCTTCCCCTAGTCTTGTCCACTCAGGCACTTCTGTTTTAAACAACCTTTCATTCTTGGGCAACGTGCCTCAGGAAGGGACTGAACAAACCGTTTATACTAAAGCCACTAAAAGAGGCAAAACTCATCTGCCGCCAAACTTGGCTAAAGTTTGTGAACTAGGACCAGTCTCCATTCACCTTCAGCTTATTCTGATTTGCATTCTTAACTGCAATTCCAAAGATAATCTGGAGATACAAAACGTGCAAGGAGAGAAACAGTACTTATTTGCTCACTACCAGTTTCTGCTCTGTGTTTGCAGTGCCTGCTGACGGTCATTAGTTGGCACTCGTCATTAACTTTTGGACAGTCTCTTTCGGAACATGGCGTAAAGCCACCTGCTGTGCTGCCAGCCTGTATATCCTGACTTGGGCTCCATCTAAGCTCAACTGCTGCTCCACAGATGGAAACCTCCTTCCTCGTGCTGAGTGACTGCAGAAGCGGCTCCCTGGCACCCCGTGCACCAGTTTGCACTGCGCAGGTGTGGCTCCGCTCTCCACGGCCATTAAATGCTTCTTGCAGAGTAGCTACTGCCCACTTGGAGCTGTGCTCCGCAGTGTGGCAGCAACCTAGCTCCCATCACCTCTCATTCACACAGTGCGGACAGCTGGGCAGAAGACAGGACTGAATCCCAACTCACTATTGTTATGAATTAATAACTGAATATTTAAAACCTGAAAAAAAGTCAGCGGGCCCCAAACCTGCCATCTCCTACCTACATCAGTTAATCCAATAAAGATAATATTTCTGCCTACAAATTCTGTCCACTAGATATAATTACTTGAAACTCCTACTAAGACCCATGCTGATGAAAATCACTGTAGGTCATATTTAGACTTTGATTTCATAATCCAGGCATCTTGATTGTCTCACCTTGCCAAAGAGCACAACCTTGAGACAGTCAGCATAGTACAGACTTTCATGATCAGGACTGAAAGTAACAATAAAATCCTGACTCTTCCCAGCATCGATTTCTCCTTCTGTTGGAAAGATGCTGAACACGCTTAAGCCATTATAGTTCTGTGTTCCTGGTAAATAAAAACGAGGATACGAATAAGAAAGGAGGACAGCTCTGCTTTACTTCTTCATATATTTTAAACCCATTTAATTTTTGTTGGAACAGCAAATAAGTAAGACCTGATACATGGTTTTGCAGCAAAACAGGGTGTTAGAAATGCCAGATAAATCCATCTATCAGTTTAATGCATTCATCTCTAGAGGAACTGAAGAAGCATCACCAAACTCTTCGTATATTCTAACGTGGTTTTACAGAGATGGACATCCCTAAATGTAATCTTTAATATGCAATTACTGTGTGGGTTTATTTAGATTCAAACACTAGTATCTCCTTACTTGTGGATATTTGCTCAGGCTGCATAAATTTACAGCTACCCATACCGAAAGAATTAGTACAGCTCCTACTGGCTAAACAAAGTTATGTCTTTAATTTCAGTGATGTGATGCCCCAGGTTTTGACAGTTGTGTAGATCTAACAGGACAAAGTAATACTGCTTTATACTTCAGGAATCTTTAACAAAAGAAAAAGAGAAAAAAAACAAGTTTACCAACAAACTCTGTTCTTTGCAAAGAGGACATAATGAAGGATGGAAGTCTCTGCCGATCTTTGTCCCTTGTTGATGAAAGCGAATCTAGTTGTATGGAGTATCGCAGGGTCAGTGTGGAAGTGTTCTGTATCTGATGACATTAATTTACACAACAGCATTTTCATTAAGAAAATTGATTCTCAAGCCTGTAGGATCCATAGTTTGTGAACTGGCTGAATTTATTTTGCTGCATTACTGTACTACCGTGTACCCAGATGCCACTGAAAGCATGTGTTATTGCTACCCATAACGTGTCCTGTAAACTCCTGCCCCCCAACAACAGGGACCAGGCTCCTTTTAAGAGTCTTGCAGCAAGTAATATATTTTGGTTGTTGACATACTTAGACAAAATCTGAGAGGAGAAAAATTATGCCTAGATCTTGGCCTGTTTCCGAGTCTTGGAATTTGTAGTATATGAATGAGTGATCGGTTAAACTTCCCTAGACCGTACCATGGCAAACCCTCATGTGCTCTTTGTAGGACCAGTTTTGCATTTCACCCACATACCTTTGTCACTGCTTGCGTGGACACAGAGCAGCCTCAGTTGTGGTAGCAGTAATGGACAGAGTAAAGAAAGAGGACAAATATTTCTAACATTGGTAAAAGCAAAGCCATTTCTGACTTCACATCCCTTGGCATACTGGCTAGATCTGCGGAGAAGATCACACAGGCCATTTCTCTTTTTCTTTTATAGAAGGTACTGGATCTCTATTTTTTTGTATAGGCTGCAGGCAGGACAGAAGCAGCAACAAGATCCTCCCTGCACAGCTTTGCTGCCTTTGGCCTGAAACTGTCTCCACGTCAAATCACTCTGCCAGACGTGCTTTCAAAGCTATGTTCTTTTGTCTACAGTTTGCCACTCAGCCTTCTGTTCTGCCGGACTAGAAACTACAGAACTCCTTTTCCTCCTTACAGAAATTGCTGATGTGCTTTCTGGTTCAGCATAGAGGGATTTACCTTGAATGTGGAAGTCACCTTCTCTCCGGCTATGACATATCCCATATCGAGTACTTCTTCCACAGAGCAAACGATTGATGGCATCACCCCGCGACCAGTGATACTTAGGGTTAAATTGGTTTTTGTCGTCTGGATGTCCAGCATTTCAAAAAACTGCCAAGAGGATGTCTGCGTTAGCCCATTTGCTGAAGGAAAACATCCCCCACCCCTCCAACTGCCCCCCCTCCCACAAATGGGCCATTACTACAGAACTTAGTAGTAACTGGATTTAACTAGATTTAGTACATAGACAAAGATCCAAATGTTGGGAGGGGTTATGCACAGGCAATAAAGTTTTTCTTATTATCATACAGACTCATCCCGGTCAGTAATATGTGTATATTACACAGCCCATTACATCTCTCCATCTCTCCTCTTTTTCCCCCATTACTGTTGTATCTCTTACTCACCCATTTATTCTCATTTGGACAAAAAGAGATGATAAGGGTTTTATTTTCACCTGGCTCAAGCATTCCAACTGGTCTGACCAACAGGAAGGGACCACTGGGATTCAGAACTGAGAATGCTGGCTAGAACAGTGCAACTCAAGGAAAAAAGTTTATAAACAAAGATTGGGGAGAAAGATGTAAGAACAGATTCGAAGTATTGTTCAGACCAAAGATGTATAAACCAACCATCTATAAGCTTTTTCAGAGATCAATAACTGACTAAGAGAAAGAAAGAACTAATCCTTTTTTTTTTTTTCCCCTCCAGAATTCAAATATCTTCAAGATCCTTTTCCAGTTAGTAGGATCTCCATGTAACTCCATTTTCAGATTTTGCCTGGAGTGGGTCATTAACACCTTAAGATCCGGGACATGCCTTCTCCTATATTATCCCACACAACTTAACCCAGACAAGCCAGCGTAGCAGCCTCTTCTTACAAGGTATTCAGAAATTCAGACCAGCATTGTGCAAAAATTGAGTTGTTGGTTCCGTCTCACACGCACGTCATACTGTACTGAAACTAGCTTTGTCATCGGTACCTGATACTCTAGAAAGTGGTTAAGTGCTTCTCAAGTTTGGCGCTCCACACAATTATTTCCAGTTAAAAGGGTGGAACGGAATAAGCTTTCCAGTAGGTCACCTAGGCTCGTCCAATATATTCTTCACATCACCTCCTGCCTGACTCTGAAAGATGTGTATTAAGTCTGACATCTGCTACCTCCTCCTTGCTTCAGTGTCAAACAGTTCCTACAGATAAAGACTCAAATTAAACAAAAGCTGAACGGCAGATTAACTTACATGTTCCAAACAAGGATACGTCCAGCGTCTCTGGGGAGACATTTTGTATTGTAATTCGCTTAATCATTCTGTGACCTGACGGGAATGAAAACATTTCAGAAAGTGGTGATGATGCTCACTCACGCACTGCCATTCCTCCTTTTCACTCATGCTTCTACCTGGGCCAAACATTCATTCCATTTCTATGGCTAATACCTTAGTCAAAGCTCACCAAAATACTTTCAAATTTGTACAGTCACTTACAGAGCTCCCGATTCCGTGTTTCAGGATCAAGTCTGCTTTTTCCATGCCTCAGCTGGCCAGATAGGCTCCTAATTTTCCACCTAAGTACCTATTACAGGGCTAATTTCTATGTTGACTTTTGAAAATCAAGTAAACAATGTAAAAGAAAAAGCAAAACTATGCTCAGAAGAAATTAATGTCAGACGGAAAAAACTCAAAACTTGAATTAAAATTTCATACCTACTGCAACATCACCAAAATTTACTGTGTTTTTTCCATTATCTGAAGTGACCACAACAGATGGTGCTACAGCTGGACAGTGCAACTCCAAATACAAGGTGTTGTAAGGGCTAGAGAAATAGTAAAAGGATATTTGCTCTTGGATCATACAGAAATAAAACCTATTATCAGAAATCTGTTCTTATTCTGTTCGTATCACAGGATATCATTAACCTGGTATTAAAAACAATATATAATTTTTGGTGGCTGGCTTTTTTGTGTATGCCTAAGCAGAAAGATGAACTACATCTGGCTTAAATTTTTCATACAATTATTCTTTAAGCTGCTTTGATATTCATGTGTTTGATTCTTACCCAACTGGTGGGTTGTAAGCATGATTTTCTGCCACTGACCTATGAAGTAATAAGATCAGAAAACATATTTCCTCCCCAAAGGAATAAACTAACATGTCCACTATTTCCCCCTCAAATTTCTGAACTATCAAGAATTGCACATATCTAATTGCAAATACCTGCAGCTTAGGTTTTCAGAGCCTTTCTTTTCATTGATATGTCCACTTGCAACAAAGCACGGTACGATGTATTTTTCAAACCTCCCACTGAAATTCCTCATCAGGAAAGCCTGGGCTGCCATATAAGCATCGGAACTAGAAAATCCAGGAATAAGAGTCATCTTAGAAAGTGAGAGAGCAAGGGGGGGAAAAAAATCAAATAGAATCTGCTGAGCTACTTGTGTTTACTGTTTCTTAGTCATACATTCAAAATTGATCATAATCGTGAAAATAAGCGACTGTCTTGATGCACAGTAATGGACCCACCCGACTAAGTGGTTTGCTTTTCTCGCCAAAGAGAATAAAAATTATAAACCCAGATAATAGACGTTATACTAAAGATTGCAAAAATCCTTAATATGATTTGCTTATGCTGAATACATTAAGTATTCCAGCGTCTCCCAGTACTTCCACATCATTTCAATGAAATGTAAACACACATGATCACATTTCTGTAATGCAATATGCCAAGCAATACTTCATAATGGGAGTTTTCAAATATAAATTCTATGTTTATGACCTGTACTGAAAGTATTTAAAAATTATAACTAACGGATGGCAATGAACATGGGATTTTAGTCAAAAATATCTAACATCCAGTACAGCCAAATGCCTGGTGTTTAGGCATGTATTTACTTCCAAACACTTCAAATTCCTCAGATTAGGCAGAAGTGTGGTTCTAAAAAGTTGAATTATATGCTAACCAAGGAACCTCAAGTATCAGATTTTGCATCCAAGTATCCAAATTTCTAGATAGCACATGCCAGTAATGTTAATTCTCATCGAGTGACACGTATTGTAAAATGACTACTTAAAACACACATTTTACAGCACCGTTACATTTCCAGGACTGAAGATGACCATGACTAATATGATGGACTATGTAAGCCCTCAAAAAAAACAATTAACCCATAGCCATGGCTATGGGCCATCGGATGGTTTCCATCTGGGTTGAATGTATTCAGTTCTGTTAGACCTATTCAGAAAAGCTGTATTAGTAGTAGTTTCTTTTGGTAACTAAGTTCAGCTTTTTAGTTGCCCTTTTTAATAATACCCTTGTAGATTCAGCCAGATTTACCCATACAGCCACATCTCATGCTTTCTGATATATTCTTTGAAGTCTTCAATCCCTCTGATGCATAAAGGGATTCTTTGCCTTACATGAGAGGGTACAGCTGTGTGGCTTAAAAGCAGTACTAATTTTGGAAACAGCCTTTGCAACATAGCTGAAGCTATTTCTTCTCTACAGTTTGCTTTCTTGTCTACCTATAGGTTTTTATTAAACCACTTATAAAGAGAATGTTATCTTTGTAGTACAAGATGCTTTTGCTGACTTACTCAGGCTTTAACTCTTTGGATTTTGGTTGTTCAGAACTACATAGGGAAGTCAGGTATTTACTGCCTCCATCCCTTACAAGCTGTCTGGAAGACTGCTGTCTGGTAATGGAAATGCTTAATTTCTTTCCCTCTCTCTTTTCATCTTTCTTCCTTTTCTGCAAATACACATACAGAGACATTATACACTGAGGGTGATCACTGGTAATCCAATCAAGACATCAATTTACAAATACACAGTCCCTGGCCCAAGGATACAGAACCTAAGAGGTGACAGAATGCATAGAACAAGGATACAGCAGTAGGATTATGGTAACAAGCCACAGACATTGTAGTTATTACATACATTTCTAATAATGTAAAATTAAGTTGAAATGGACATATTTTACCCCATCTTAAAAAAAGAGTTCCCCTTTTGGAGCAGACAAGTAAAAGACTATCTCTCATGGGAATTTTACCTATTTATCTCATAAAGACAGCCACAGGGGCTCACACAAATTAACTGACCCACAGCATTGCATATAAAGTCCATGTATGCTGTAAATCTGCAAGAAGCGTAGAAACATCCTTTTTTTTTTTTTTAAGAGTACTTGCAGTTAGCATTTGCAAGAAAATCCTCTAGGAATGCTTTTGAAATTGTTAGCATGAAATTAAATTATTGCTCAGTGAACAGACTACGCATTAATTGCAACAGTACAGTCATACTCTTGTCCTTTATAGGCAGGTCTTACATGGATCGTAAGTTTGGGCTTCATTAATATGCAAATAATTTTATGATAAAAATACCATCCAGAGAAACAAATATCTGGAAGTAACAGACCAACAGCATGTGCTAGTTCTTAGCATTCCTTACTTGTATTTCTGCCCCTGTCGCAGCTGCTCTGCAAAGCCTCCGAACTGCCTCTTCTCTGATTAGCTGATCTGACAATGTTGGTCTGAAGGACACTTGAATCAAGCTTTTCTGGGAGCGTGAGAGCATACACAAGAATGATAGGCAAAATTCAGCCCTCATACATGTGTTACACCTACAAAGCTCAATAGGAGCATACACACGACAGCAAAAAATTAACAAATAAAATACAGATTTTTTTCCAAGTGAATAAGGTGATCCTAAGGATAAGGTCACTTGCAGCTTTTTTGGAAGTCCACTGTGTTACAGTGGGCTGGTTTTACATGACCAATACTTTTGATACTTAAACATTCTTCAAATAAATCATACTGACAACACTGGGGAAAGAACACTCAGGGTGAAAACTCCCATAAAGCATTAGCCAGTTGTGATGGTTAATCCCTCACGTCCAATTTAAAACATTATTTCAAGCAATACAAAATATTCCAGCTATTCTAATAATAATTTACGCTTTGAGCTTCATTTACAAGTGACAGCATTTGTAGGGATGTAGATGATCAAAACATTTGGTAGAACACTCGACGTTTAAAGTGAATTTACCTTCCCAGGCAACACAGTTCCAACAGAAGGTGTAATTGTCACTGGACAGTCTTCTGGCACACGGAATTCAAATGAAGTGGGTCCAACAGGGGCAACTTCCCCGTTGCCAATTCTTGGGACAGCACGAGTAAAGTGGTTGACACTCACATGGGAATTCATCACATACAGCGTTGCTGTAGACACACCATTTAAAGCTGTTGCAGCAAACTGAACTAAGGAATGAGACAATTCAAGAGGTGGGTGGACTCCAACTGCTTTGCATGACAGCTTGAATTGTCTAAAAATAAACACATGATAAATTGTCTCAGCATAAAATAGTCTCTTAATCAGCCCGGAAAATAGGGAACTAATCCTGTAGTCCCTATTTAAGCAGAATTTCAAGCTTGCAATGGGAATTTTGCCTAAAGATGAACAATAATACTATCTATTTTTAATGCACAATTGGCTAGAGTCCCTACTTGAATTCTTCCTCTGTGAACTTCTGCAAATACATCCAGTCAAATCAAAGTTTATGCCATCGTTACTTTAGTAGCATTAGCTTAATGTATGAAGCATTTTTACAAAAGAAATCCTTCAGTAATTCTGCTGAAAAAGCAAGCAGAACACTGCAGGTTAAGATGACCTGGGGCAAACTTGCAGCTTGGACATGTGACAAGGACGAATTTCAGGTGGGACAGGAAAAGTCATCTCAGTAAAGACAGACTGTAAACGAAGGATGAAACTAACAGGCATTGACCATCTCTTGTCAACTGGAGAATTCCTACCCGCCTCACATTTTTATCCTAGCCTTACTTCTTCAAAGCAGGGATTTATTTTCTGAACTAGCTTAACAGTGGAAATCCAGTGTAATTTAGACTTCTGGATTACCTAGCACTCCATCAGTTTCTTAACATACCTGTTAATCTCTGACTTGCAGGTTAGTTGAAAGCTGTACTCTTTTGCCTTGTTAGCTTTAAAGATTATGTCCAATGTCAGGCTTTCAAGGGGAAGAAGAATTCCAAATCCATCATTGGGCTGAATTTCAACAAACTTCAAAATGGCAGGATAAGAAATTATTGTTATTAAAATAAGAAAATATTAGTTAAATTATCAAATTATTAAATAAATTAAGACATTACTAGCAAGATAAGACAATTTTGTTATTAAATGTACAAATGGCAGGAAAACAGAAACCTTCTAGTGAGCAGCTTTCATTTGGGTTAGGGACTAGTGTCTGACTGATGTGCAGATTCCTCATCTCAAAATAACTTGAAAGGCATTAAATCCATTAACTCAGACTTCAGTAGAATCTCTTCCCCAGCTTCTTACCGTGTCTGGTAATCACCTTTCTCTAAAGATGTTTATTTACTCTTCATAGACAACTGAATGAAATATGATAAGAATCTCAACAGTTCCCCCTCTGTCTCTGAAGAGCTGATTCTTGTATGATGTGCAGATACCATAATGACAAGTTCTGGTTTAATATCTACAAATGTGTATCGGTTTGTGTTTGAGCTGATGATGATTAAAGAATGTCTCCCCATCACATTTTAAGCTAATCATGAAACACATGCTGTGAAGTAAAGCTTTAATGAAGCTGAAGATTCCTATTTCTTTTAGCTAACTCCTTGATTTTAATCCCTAAAACAGCAGAGAAAGGGAGAATGCCTAATTAAATGTCAGGTTCCTCTAGCTCCGATTCCAATATGCCAAACGATTTCACACTGTGATCATCATGCTATTATGAAGCTTGAACAGCTAACTTTTTGCTAAAAACCCAAATAACTCCGCAGACCTAGCCCACACGAAACTGGCAGCTCCTGTGATTCATTTAGCTTCCACATCAACTTACAGTCAGTCCAAAAATACCTAGGCATGGTTCAGGGGACGGTTCCCAATAAGCAGTTTGGACACGGCCATCCTGCTTTGAAGACAAAGCGTTTAGGCATTTGCGTGCAAACTGTGCGATATTCCTCAGCCTCAAGGCCAAAGCAACACCCCTAAGCCTTTATTTAGTAGTATAAGCGACCTGTGAGTCTGAAAGAAAAGTGCACCAGGTATTCTGTTAGTAGATTTTGTGGTGTAAAAAATAGGTAACCTAATAGGATAAAGTTAGCTTAATAACGTTATGTAGGTGAGAATAGTAAAATCTCCTCGAAGATGTTTACACTGCTTGGAAAATGCTTAGGGTATAACAAGATGAAATTTACGCAAACCAGAACTAACGGGCATGTTTCCACAGTGCTGCAGGCAGAAGTATTTCCATGGGTTTGCAAGAACCAGTTATGCTTTATTTACCCTCACATTGAAACATGTTTTCGTAACAATTAAATATATGTTGATACAAGAAGAGGTGCGTGTGGGATAACTACATACCTCTGGGAGTCCCACAAATCCAAACTCTTGTGGCAAGATGGATTTGTTTGTTAGCGTGACATTTGCCTGCACAGCTTCATAGATTGTGCAGTATCCAAAATTGATTCGTGCTGGACTGATTTCCAAATCAGAAGTAGTAACAATTGCATGGACAGTAAAATTAACTTTTTTAGCCTGAAACAAATGCAAGAGCACAGGATAAAAACCTCCACCTGTGGCATTGTAAGGACAGGATTTAAGTGAAATGACATCCAAAAAGATAACTGCAAAAAAGTTATTCTACTCTATTCCTTGACAATAACATATGTAAATGTAACATACCTATCTTGAACTTCAGCCTCATTGTTCTCCAAAAATAAGCAATAGGAAATGTCTCTGGTAAGCAAAATTTAAAAAAAAAAAATTTGTATCTCAAATTCCATATGCTAGAATGGAATCGCACCTGCATCTCCAGGAAACGTAAACTCTAAGAATACACTACCTCTGCAGTACAGGTCAGAATAAAAAGATTGTGCTGTGGTATCTGATAACTTTGGTACAAAACAAACTACTAGGGAATAGATGAGCACTATCTAGAAAGAATTTAACTTTCTGTATTGTAAACATGCTGACAAGAAGAAACTATCAAATCTGTATTATCACTTTAAGCACCTTTTACTATTATCACAGGACTTCAGATAAGTTCTTTACTAGTTAAGATTAGGTATCGTTAAGCGAACATTCACTAAAATAATTTACATCTATTGCCAGTCTGATAACCAGCATAATAAAAATCACTAACCTTATCCACAATCAGTATTGTCACTGGAACTTCCAGAACTCTTGTCTCTTCGTTAAAATAGCTCCCTGCATCTTCAGGAAGAGAGTGCCTAAAAATAAAAAAGTACATTCAGTTTCATAACAATATTTTGACTGTTTTCTGGCTAAGGGGAATAATAAACTTTTGACAGACATATTTCTGAACAAAAAGAAAACGTGGTACTTAAGGTCTACAAGTTTTATTAATCACAGCTTTTAACCTTAACACAGTATTTGTGCTCAAATAGGAGTATTCACATGTAGAGTTGATTAAGCATCAACTCCAATGCTTCACTGAAGTGAAGTCTAGCTAAAATCTTGTATGTAAGACATACGCATGCATTAGGGAAAATGGTGGAAGAATGGTGGAAAAAAATGCCAATCAAAAATTAGTGACCTATGAAGTTCCACCTTCTGACCAAGAAAAAGAAGATGCAGTCAGATCTGAAATACTATGGACTTGCCACATACTTCCTATAGAATGGCATACCTCCAGACAATCTGCCCTGAGCAGGTATGCACGGATTGCAAGGGTGTCTAGCAATGAAGTTAGAATAGTTCACCTTGTACGTTAATGTTGGATTTTTTATTTTTTCAAGACAGGATTTTGGACATGCAGGAGTTTAAGGGAGTTATTCACAGAGGTCTGCATCCATTTATCCTTTTTTTGAAATGCCATCCAGCCTTTTAAAATTCTGAAAAACCTAAAGCTTACTTTACAATCAGAATATAAGCCTTCTGCATCTTTGCTGCAACGACAGCACATAACCAACCCAACCTAGGCAATTGTTTCCTTTTGACACTGGTGTTAGTTAATTACCAGCCAGTTTGAGGTAGAACCAGTTGTATCACAAAGCACAGAGACATAAATAAAGTGAAACAAACTTGGAGACCAATAGTGTCCGATTATATACCAGATCAGTAATTTATAAGAAATATGTGGGTTTTCTGTAGCTGAAGCATCTTGCTATCATAAGCTCAATTTCAGAGCTTCAAGCCAAGACAATACAAAAGCTGTACCATTTTTAGCTCTGCTGGTCTATTTATAGTGTCTTACAGCATCAGAGTGAATTGCTTCCTGTTCTTAGGTCTCCACAGTGACAATGTTCCTACTACTACTACTGGAATTACATGCAGTTTTTTAATGTATTGTTAAAGAACAGTTAACGGTGATCTGAAATCTTGCTGGCTGTTATTTTGCAAGTCTGAAATGTGACTTTAGAAGGTGATCTTCGAAGGCATTGCTAACTTGTTTAAAGATAGGAACTGGAGTTAAATACAAGGTAGGAATAAAGTATCAGCTTTCACTTTGTCACAGGGCATTAGAATAGCAGAAGAAATTCGTGTATTACAAAATAATCCAGAGGGGAAAAAAATAATTGTAACTGTACACACACAGTGACGGACTCTAAATTAGCTATTATGCCTTGGGGAAAAGATACTGAAAGCCTTAAGACAGTTCTCTGAAAACGGCATCTTCATGCTTAAAAGCAATTAAAGAGAAGTAGAAAAGACAAATCAGATTTAGACTGCCAGCATCTGCAGGACTAGTTCCAAATGCAGAAAAACTGAAAGATGTGGTATTTGGGAATTCTGAACGTCAGCCGATTAGAAAACTTGCCTTCAAATACACAGCAAATGTCTGCTTCAAACACCCGGGAAGTTACATGAGTATCGTAACGTCTGACCAAGCATCTCAGTGTACTCAGAATACTCGGGAGAGCTTCCCAAGCCTTCAGTCATCTGTCTGTTCACTTAGTATTGCTGAAGGAGTTTCTTTTTACTTTTGTGTTACTTTTAATATAACTGTTCTTTCTTCTGAGAAAACCAAGCTTATAATACTAAGTCAACGAGAAGGCATTTACAGAAATGTGTCACGAGCTCAGTACTTCACATCAGCTTGTAGCAAGCTCATCTTTCTCTGTCATACACGCGCTCCCCCTGTGCGTTAGGTCTTTTAAAACTGATCTGTATACTGGAACAGCCAGATACGTATTTTGTGTGTCAGAAATGCCTTAATCTCATCAAATCTCCTTTCTGAAGCTTCCCTGTTTTTCAAAGGAAGATTAATGTCCTAAATCCAAGCTCTGCTGCTACCCACTCAGTAAGTGTAACACTGCTTTACAGCATCTGAAGTTTAGCAACTGAAAAATGTCATAATAATGGTTACTGTTGTTGTAATCTGATAGGATTTGAGATGTTGGAAGAACTGTAAATACTTTTAGTTCTTTGAATATTAACCTGGTGAAAATTTCTAAATCAGTGACTAGACTCTCAATTTAGAATCCAGAGCTGCTGAGCACCATCAGTGAAAATCCAAATATACTCACACCATTGGGACTAGATAACCTGTATGAAAAAAGCAGCAGGTTTGCAGCAGCAATCAACGCGGAAGCCGCTGAAGTATTTGGCTATACACCAGAATTAAGATCTATATAATTTAATTTATATTTGAAAAGAAATGTCCTGCTAAATTCTTTAGGACAGCAATGACGAGGTAAATAAAATTAACAGTGGTCAACAAGAGCTCTTAAATTCAAATTTTTAAAAACTGGAATTCTTTGTTTCCTACAACTGAGTTATGTTTGTATATGTAAGATCATATACAATGATCATGAAAGTGAGAAGAGAAACTTGCTTGGGTAAGGCTTTTAGTATCTTAGAAGATGTTACATAAAATGCCACATGAAATTCAAGATCAATGCATTCATATTTTGGAGAAAAATGTACATGGGTAGGAGACATATGAACAGGAAGCCCAACCATTCTTACCTTAGTTAGCAAGCCCAGGAGTTCTTGTCCCGAAATTATTTAATCACTGATCCATGAAGCAGCCACCTGCCTTAGATAACCTCTCCCTTGTATAAGAATAGCTTCCCCACAGAAATGGGAGCAGCCTACCAGGAATGCAACTGCTAAAATTTTCACACTACTGCTGTCACCACAGGAAAAGCATTTCCTCACAGGTATGTGATCCAAGTTAATTTCCTCCTTGAGCATCTGGCAACTTTTAAGGGGGAGAGAGGGGGGGACTAGGACTGCATTGACACCAGCAGTGTGAAGTCCAGCCTGCTACAGTGCAAAGGAAGAAAGAAAGAAAAAAAAAAAAACCACAAAACTTTGACCTGCTCAGGTTTTCCACTGACAGCCTCCTACAAATATTGTCTTAAATACTGAAAAGATTAATGTTGTTAGATTACCTGGGCAGAAACTTCAATTGCACACTGAAGGATGACTGAGCTTGAACGTAACCTGTTTTTGGAAGCAGCTCCATGTGCTTACTCAATTCTTTGCATACTTCAAACTTCAAACGCAGCATGGCTTTTGCTCTGCAAACAGATCAGACATGCTTAGGTGGCTTTGAGGCTACCCGTACTGCCATCTCAGCAACATTTGCTCTTGGAGTTTGGTCCCCCCCATCCCCACCCTCGAACCTCTACTCTACATTATAACTATTCCAAGCTTCCTTTGAAAATGATGGGCATGTAAAACTGCTACAGCAAAATCACAAAGTTATATTCTCTTTTAAGATAAGTATAGAAAACAAGATTTTGGAAGTACTGTAAGTAAACCCACCTCTATTTCAAGCAATGTACACAGCTGATTGGAACATGATTATCGAAGTGCAGCACAGCGGCAAGTCAGGTCAGGGGAAAGTCAAAGCCCAGTTATTGTGAAATAGCAGCTCATTATTTGCTCCTAACACACATTCCCTCTATCTGAATCAATAGGAATGACTCACTTAATGTTTGAGACACCTAATTGGTCCTAGCTGCAGCACAGCACCCACTCAAGATGGAAAAGGAGTAGTCCTCTTGTAATGCTGGATCTAGGTTATGTAACAATTGGTGGTGGGTGGGATGCAACAAATAAAAACCTGTTATTCTGTCCAAGAAACAGAAAAATGAAAACCAGTGACCCCTAAGTGGGGCCAAGGATACCTAGATGCTGCTGAAGTGGCTAACAAGCACTTCATGTCCCAGCCGGTAGTCAGAAGAATCGAAAGAATGAACCTGAAAGAGCATAATACACCTAAAACACCAACATGTACCCAGTTTGTGAATTCCCTTCATCCTCATTATCATCATAATTATCTCAAAACCTTCAATACCAAAAGTTAAGCCAGCACAGGCAGGAAAAATACTCAAACCTGGGGGGAGGGAGGAGGGGGAGGGGACTGTCTTGTGCCAGAAATGCACTGAGAGCGCTGCAGCTTTTGTTTTTTCTCCCCAAAACCGTGGTGACTTCTTTTAAATAGATGTGAATTCACAGATCTCTTGTAATTTCTCCTCTAACAGCAGAGATTCTACAGGGCTAGAAGTCACAGTGTGGCTAAGCTGGTACTGCCAGTTCCTCTGCTGAAACTTGTGATCAATTTGCCCTATGAATGGCATATTGGACGCTAGGAAACATCTCACTGTTTACTGAATTCTGGCCGTATTATAATACAGCGATAGCCACAGACCATACCCTGCTTTGGAATTTTATGTCTATGTGCAAAATTGCCAAGCAATTTACAAATATTTCAGCTTGTCATTTTCCTTCTCTTGGACGGGTTTACAAGCTGTCAGTCCAGATGGTCTGCTCTAAATCAACAGCCATAGCATGTGGTACTGGGAGCCTGGAATGATTTCTGACTGTTGACAATCTAAGAGAGCTATATACTACTTCATTAAATCAGTGCAGATTATAACCTGCCAGAGAAATTACTTTTCAAAGTGATTTATATTGGACAGGATTCTGGTAAGACACTTTCACCCTTTATGCTGCGTATTTATGCTTCCTGATTACCATATTCTATGTGACCAGGAAAAAAAAAAACAAACCCAAAACCCAAACCAAAAATAAAAACAGTATCAACTAACAATTTGCACTTCTACAGAGCTTGCTGGGGCACTTAAGAGCCAGAGCTATCTAACTAACTTGAAAACTTGATCTTCTACTTATGCTACGGACTACAATGTCATAGATTGCAGCAGCAATAAGATACAAAGTTCTTTCTGCTCTGCTTCTGTCAGATGTGTGTGTGTACTGGTGGTGAACGAAAGGCTATTGTAACGCATCGTGTCCCTCAGGTCTGGGTCAGATTTTGCCCCAAAAATCTAAAGAATTCTCTCGCTACAAGTTTTAGGTTTGTCTGGTTGGGTTTTTTTTTTTCCTTCTTCTACAACTAGTTAGGGATTGGAGCAGAAACTTGTAAGAATATTCCTGAATAGCAGGACTATTTAAGTATCTAATTAACATTTAATTAAAGAATCTGTGTTCTAGAAGTTATGCTAATAAGATTTCACATCTACTGGATGGGAACTTTAGTTCTCACTAGCTAAGGCATTTCCGTAGTTGTTAGACAAGAGCCTTTTCGGCTGGGCTGCGGTAACCTTACCTGTTGTCTCCTGCAGTGAATGGTTGTTGCGAGCATTAGTTCACAGACAGCACTGTAGTAACTCTTTAGTTGATACACAGTTCACACGTAAAGCCATTTTAACAAACTATTATCTTTGTTTGTATGTTGACAGCAGTTTGGATGCTTTTTTGCTAGCCTGATAATTGTCCTTGACTCTGGATCCTTTGTGCATAGTTCCAGACCGTAGACCTCGGCAAGACTACCTTTCCCCTGTTTACACTATTGCAATTAAAATACAGCTACTTACTAGTCTAACCTAAGAAATTGTTCTTGACTGATAGTAATTTATAGCTATTTTCAGCAGTTTAAATTCATTCTGTTTGAGAAGTGGTTTGACATGTACCATGTAACGATGAGGAATCCTCCTTCTGATACACTCTACAGAAAAATTTCAACAGCTACTAGAGGAAGAAACTTCTTAGGCACCACATCTAACCGCATGATGAAGTCTATCTACTTTTGCAGGATAAAAAGTTGAGACATGATATTGCTGCACATGAAATACTTGGAATTTCAGCCCAAATGACTGTATAACAATTTTTCCTAACTATGAAGAATTGGGTGATAAATCAAAGACTTGATGTGCCAAGGAACTAAGGACAGTATACTACATATTAAGTGCTCTTAATTTAGTGAAACTTGGCGAAGGATCAGCAGGATTTTTCCCTCAGTTAAGAAGTTTTGCCCTAAGCAATTTGACAGCTTCTGTCTTTGGGATCCGCTTGAAATCTTAAGTTTTCATTAGGAGAGTTATTCTGCTTCTGTACTTACAAGTTTTATCCCTGGGTTATCTAGACCACGTAAAATCACTTACATAACAACTTGTGCTTGTCATATCTGTAAGCTGAATTTCTGAGATAACAGCTTTACTAATTTCTTTCCAACTGTGAAGAATCTCTGCAGTCTGTAATTCTGGTAAGAGGTTTAGAACGGATGCCTTCTACAGAACCAAGCCCTCCCCCACCCTCCCACAAACCCACCCCAATCCTATTTAAATAGAATCTAAGAAATGCAAATTGTTAAAATAAGCATTCACTAGTGACTGCATTAGGTGGAGGGAAGACATCCAGCACCTGAAGACAATTAACAGAGTAAAAGTTCATGTAACCACTTTAGCATGAAACCTCTGGGAGCCAATGAGCGGAAATACTGCCTTTATAGTACAGTGCAAACAGAACCAGTCTTCAGACGTTACTGTCCTGGACTTCAGAAACACCCGGATATTTTTTCCCCTGTAAATTGGTATTGGGTCACTATCTGTGTACTTACAAGGTATCTGTCACTCCAGTGCAGTGCTTAATGCCGATGTGGGTTAGGAAGAGTTGTACCCTTCCCACTTTATAGTAAATGCAAAAGGACTGACATGATAAATCCAGCATCATATCCTGAGTCTGGAAAGACCGGTGATTGACCTTCTCAATAAAGAACGGTTGGCATGAGGTTGGCTTCCAGATCGTAAGTCTCCCATGGACTTTAATTAAAGGTAAAAGAGCTGAGAAATTACAAAATATTCTTTCATAAAATTTCCTGGCTGAATCAATTATACCCGACGTGCACTTAATTTTAGACACATTTATCTCCCTAATGTTTAGTGCGCAAACTCCACATGATGAAACTCTGGGGGGTTGCTGTTCCCTAGGGACTTTACAGTTATACCACAGAACAGGTACAGCGTAGGGAATCTTGTAGGAGTGGAAAGGCACGTATTAACCCAGAGACCTCATAGCTACTGCTGGTCTTGGGAATCTGGTATAGCAAGATACCCAAGTCCAGTTTTCAGAGAAGCGTAGAACTCGGAGGGCTTGTAATCAGAACGTCCTCCTAAAATGCCAAGGAAAAAACCAAACCGTTCTTCAGCTTCCTACGATGACAAGATGGGTCTGGCACAATGCAACCTCAAGACATCACCTAGTGACTTAAGATCTCATTATTTAGCTATAGAAGGCAGCTGATAATGAAAGGGTAGCTCACCTGCTTTGAATGACAATGCAATCCTGATAAAGTCGGTCATACATACAGATCTTTAAATCAATGTTGGGATTGGGCACCCAAACTGGCACATCAATAGAAACTCCAGTGGCACTAAAGCACAGCTGTTAACACGTAAATCAAGAGTATAATTATTTTTGTTAGTCTCAAATTCTTACTGATCTAGACAGAGCAAGAATTTCTGCTATAAACTACAGCTGGGTATAATATTTTATTATTCATATTGCAACAGGTTCTTTAATTAGGTGAAGATATGAAAATAATTTGTAAAATAAAACCTAGATGTTATGGTGTCCCAGCGGAAAAAAGAATTATACTTCGGTTTGGATTCTTTGACAGAGAACATGAAGGAATAGCATGCTGCCCACGATATTGAAAAGAAATATTTAAAGTGCACGTAGCTGAAGTGAATGTTGCATAATTCAGAAACTCGAGAGACTGCAGCTTGTTTAGCCAGCAAAGAAATGCAGTAATGGCAACACAGTGCTGTACTTCCTATAACGACCTTAGGTCTGACAGCAGTGGCCACATAGCTCAGACTTGGATAAAATGATCCTGAAAGAGAGGGTACCCACAGGAGCCTGCAGTGTGCACCTGCAGCTCCTTTGTAGACTACTCCATCTGTAGACCGTGGGGAGAGCCAAGACTGGCCTACTGAGCTTCTTGGAAGTTTTTCTTTCTTTTTTTGGCAAGCTTCTGTGAACTGTTCCCAGGCAGAATTTGGCTTCCAATAAAGTGTGGAATCAAAATACGCTGAAATGGTAACTAAAGTTGTCATCTCTTCCAGCTTTCACACATCATTTTCACTACTGCATGCTAAATAATTCCAGTCCCGATATATCGGAAAGAAAATAAACTATGTAGGTTGGGAATAGAGAAGAATACTTTCATATTTGTTTCCAGAACGTTAGATGTTCTCCAGCACGATGTCTGATAAAATGGGAATATCAGGATTATTTGCATAGAAATTTAAGAGAATCAACAGGTTTAATAACCATACTGCATCAGAAAGAAGGGCCATGATTTACAAAGTTACCTCCCATCAAACCACATAACACATAATCATATGGTACCTCATTGTTATTCCTTATAATGTTCATAAACATATCTTCCTCTCCTCCTTCTCCTGTTTCTAATATAGGATTCTGAGCAATTTTAATTCTTGGGAAAAGCAGAAGTAGGAGCATTTTAAACCCTCTTTCTGTAGTGTTTTGAAGCAAGTCTTGCACAAAAATCACTCACTGGTTTGCAGTCTGAGTTGTCAAACATGATCACAAACTCTGCCCGCACATCCCCAGGGATAGCTGGGACAAATATAATCTGAAGTTTGACTGAGCTGAAGGGTCCAATTTCACCTTCAGTCACCTAAACAAGAAGTAACATGTTTTTAATGAAAATCTGACTGTATTACTGTAGTTGGCTATAAATTGTATTGAAATAAAGAAGGAGTATGAACTCATACTATACAAACACTCTATTACACCTAGTTTGTAACTAGATTGAACGCACTATGCAAGGGAAAAATCAGTATCAGTAGCTCCCTAGGAGGTTTAGTGTGGGGAAAAGACTTGGCATGACACATGGTTTCACAACCAGGCACGGTCAGAATTTTACTGAGTCTCCTTTTACTGCGAGACTCTGTATGACAACTCATGTGGTCAACCAATGCGTTTCCATCCTGTATTAGTGAATATGTAACTAAAACATGGAGAAGCTCTCTTGCGTCTCCATTCACAGATCTGCTTGGCTGATTCCAGCATTAAGTCCACCTGCCTTTTGTATGCATAGGTAGAAGCAATAAATGCTAGTACGAACTAGTATCCGGACTCCTATACACAGATTCTTTAATATGGCTCAAGTTTGATGTTTCCCAGACATTCTTGGGAAAATGTAAAATGTAAATCTCTACAGAATCTTTCAGCTCAAATAAGTCTTTATAGATCAAAAGGTCAAATATTTTGAAGAATTAACTGTGATACAGTGAAGTCCAGTGGGCTTGAAATTGATAAGGTACTTAAGAATTTCCCACCAGAGCCAAAGTAATTTATTTGATGTAGGCTTAGACTAGTGAAAATCTTATCTCTATCTCAGGATATTCATTACCTTTCCAAGCATAATTTCGACTGGTGTTTCTTCAGGAGAAAGTTCCACTAAATTATGTGCATTGTCTGCGTCTAGATCTGATCTGGAATTTAACACATCTTGACCAAGTTGTTCTGGGGGAAAAAAAACACAAACAAAACCCCACAAAATGCTGGATGTGTGCATCTATTCACTAAACAAGAATATCAAACAGAGCAGAAGTACATTGATTTTGGTCAATATTGCAAATCCAATAATGTATACCAATGATGTGGAAATATAAATGTCTAGAAGGTAATTTCTGTCTGGCCATACAACTTTGCCCTAGTCCAGAGTCTACCTTAGGCACCTGAGCCTTCCACTACAGAATAACAACATTAATGTTTCAGTAGCATAAAGCATGTATCGGAGATCGTCACATCAAAGAATGCAAATTCAGCTGAAAGTGTGAACTGGGCTTTAAGAACAATTTCAGTGGGACAAAGCAATGCAGTCAGGAGGACCTGCAAAGCAAGTGAAAGTGCTGCTTCACTTTATTTTCAAAATACTGCAATAATAAGTAGCTTTTAATTAAACAGTCTCCCACCAGGGCTTCGAAGTGCCTTGAACTAATGCATCATGAGAGAGACAAAGCTAATTCTGGACTGTATGGCAGTAATCAACTGGCAACCATATGCTTCACATTAACCAGGAAAAAGATCAAGGTGTCATGAGACACGCTAGTGTGCCAAAGCAATGCTTTTTTTTTTTTTTCTGAAGGTCTGAAAACATCTTTGAAGGTATGTGTTCTGTGGAGACAGCTACCATGATTTATGGAATCACTCCATTTCACAACACAGATCCTAGATTTAAAAAGAAAAAACAGCCACAAGCTTTTCATGGAACTTTTAGTCTCCTGCAACTGGAATGATCAATATCCAGAAGAAATATTAAAGAACAGAGATAATATAGAAATTAAGTCTTTCTTCTACAAGACTGGATTTTATTAAGCACATAGTAAACATTAGGAATGAGATTCAAAATGTCTGAGGAGGTTCATCTTTCTGCTTCCTTGTTCCTAGAATTACAGACTATAAAAATAAACCTGTCATGTGGATGTCTATTCTGAGAAGTGGGTATTCAGTTGCTGAGACAAGAATGATAACGATTTTGCAGTTTCTGTAACTAGTTGGTTTCTGTATTCTTCCGAGACTGAATTGTTGATCGCTAATGAGAAGTGAGATTCTCTGCTGGTTTTGATGTAATGGTGTCAGTACATTATTTTTAGTCATTTTTTGTGAGGCAGCACACAGAGAAATATAGCATTACTACTAGAATGATGAACTACTTAATTTGCTGAGTAACTTTGCAAACTGAATTCCACAGTTTATTACAGGAAACTCTAACAGATAATGCTTAGCCTGGGAAACTGCACTGCCAATTTTCTAAAATAGTCATCTCACCTGTGGAACTACTGCTCAGGCTTGTCTCAGTCCTCTGCTGCTCCACCTGGGCTACACAGTGGGTCATTTCTTCACTACCGCCAGGACAAATTTGTTCCTTCTTTTCAACTACAGATGTCACAGGTCCATCGCTGACTTTCTTTTCAGGGACACAGTCACTGAAATGTTGAGTAACCTATTAGAAAACACAGAAAAAACATTTTCTACCGTGACTGTTCATCTAGCTTGCACCAGCTCCAATTTTATCAAGCAGCTGGAAATCAGACCTGTGTTTTCTTGCAACTGTTTCACGTTATAAATGGAGAAATGTGTTGCATTTTCTAATAAATGCACATTCTACTAGACCTTTATCAATGAGGAGGTTTAATTTTTGCTGGCTGCCCCACACAGGTAAATAACATAATGGGAGCAACACAGTATAACGTTAGTTATTTTACAATTAACAGAACTAACATTTTTCTAGTGGAAACACAGGCAGTTCTATGTCAAAACTAAGTCTGCTAAAACTAGACTTCTGTTTATTACACACCTACAAAAGACAGACTACAGAAGGAAAACCATGGATACAGGCGGTGTTATTTCACAAATTCTTTATTTGAACCGTGCTTTTAATGTAAGGATAGTATGAGAGTTGAAAACGGCGGCAAACAGCTCAGCAGTTTCGCTGTACATGTTATTTAATGTAGTGTTTCAAAAGAGAGGTCAACCCTTTTCTTAGAACATAAAACTGGGTTAGATTGTCAACCAGAGAACTTTGAAAACCATCTCAGCCAATGGCTCTTCAACAATCAAAGAAATTAAAGACTGCAGTGATGGAACAAAGATGAAGTATCTGCACTGCGTTTACAAGAACATGTAGGCACTTCAAAACAAAGATATGCAACCCAGTAGTGATATTCTCTCTGGTCAAGGACCTGTGAAATCTATCTATTTACAGGTACTACCTACGCAACACTTGAGGAAAAAGGAACATTTATGATAATGATATTCAGCAACACAGGAATTACAAAGCACGAGTTCCTACCACAGTGGGTGGGTGGTTGTTGTTAGTTGGTTTTATATTTTAAATCTGAAGATTTCCCCACTTTAAGAATAAAATCCACAACTTATTTAGAAAAGGAGCAAGTACATCTTCAGACTTAAGATGTTCAGTCTTCTCAAAAATCTGCCCCACAGTGCTGACATGCAAAGACGACTGTACACATGCTTTCTTTGTAAGTGTTCTTCACTCAAAATTATCTCTTACGTGGAGGAGTACAGCTGTTAGGATTCCTCAGTTTTCTGTCAACTTTGAAATTGGCATGCTGTAGAGGCAAATCAGTATCAGGTCTAACACCACACGTTTTGTCAGCTCTGCACCAAGTGTCTGAGTTTTGGTATGTTTCTTCAACAGTCTCTGCTTCATTCCCACCCAGGACATTCCACAGGACACAATATTACCATCACTTGCATTCATTCCCCTACTGATTTGAGAGATCTTCCTTCAATTCTTTTAACACTCTATTATTATAGTTTTCAGGCAACGGCCCTCAATGTCATTCTTAGTTTGACTAAGACGACTTCTTCCCTTGTAACAACAGCTTGTCAATAACTGTGACTGTCCTTCTTTGACAGGAAATTTAAATGAACAGCTCTGAATTTTCAAAGGAAGATCACAGGCCAGTGCTCCCAATTCTCATTACTTTACTCCTAGTTTTGCAACAGTTGGCATTTTTCTGAAGTCCAGGAGCTGGGATTTTAAATGACTGTCAGAATCTCTTCTTTTAACTAAAGCATTTTTTCCTAATTTTCATGGACGTGGAGAAAATGGGAATGATGACATAAATGACTAAAATGTTAGAAAAAATTATCATTTGTCAGTTCACCACCCCACCCCCCAAAAAAATTATTTTAAAATTTGTCTTGTGATATTTGTCAGTCTAACAGATTATATTAAGATACGCCAACCCAAACATAAACAAACTACTAAAGGTTGCACCAGATGATCTTCCAAAGTCCCTTCCAACCTGAGCTGTTCCATGATTCCGTACGATTCTACCACACCTTACAAAGCAGAATGTTTCTATCAGTTTAGGGAAATGCTTTTGAACCTACCGTTCTTCCAGGAGATTTTGCTGTTGCTCTGCATGTACTACTGTCACCTGCTGACATCTGAACTTTGAATCTTGTTCCCAAAGCTCCACTGTTTGTCAGGTTGATGGTCCGTGAAATTTTCTCTCCCACCACATGGCTGCCAAAGTCAATGAGCTCTTTATCTAGTGCCAGCTGTGAGAAGATAAACCATTAATTACTACTGTCCTAGACAGGCAGTAATGTCAATTGAATGAGCATCCCCCTTTTCAAGAATGGGACTTTGAAGTTCCTATTATCATTTCAAAGACAGTATCGAATCGCAACATGAACTGTGCGCATCCTTCTGCCTTTTTGCAGAAGCCAACTCATTAAAACCATGTCTTGTTAAACTGAGGTAGTTCCATTTCAGTCCACTATATGACAAGGGAAAAAACAGGTTAAATCCTGTTCATAGTAGCAGCTTGCATAAGTCTTCAGGTAGTTACTCTGGAAGTAGGTAATATTTACATACCAATTCAACATTGTTGCTCTTGTGTTACAGTAAAATGGTTTCACTAGCATCAAGCTGAGAAGCAAGCAGCATTTTACATCATATAGTGACTAGATATCAGTTTATAACACATCCTGTCTGTTTCTTTGAGCTACCATGGTTTACAACCAGTTTAGAAAGTAATACACTACTTCATATAGACTTTTTAATGACTTTGTAACTGGGTATGTGCTAACGAAAGGCTTGTAATTCAAGTTCAAGCATCAAAAAGAGAAAGACAACATGGTTGTTTGCTAGTATCCTGCTTACAGCTGAACTCTTCCCACATTCAGGGCATAAAGAACGGGAGTTCCTGCGTGTAATTAGTGCACAATGATGGTATAAATTCTCTAGGTGAAGAAAACTATTCCTCTGATCAAAGATTAACGTGCTGGCTTTCTACAGCATTGTGCATTCTCGTCTTCAAGGTCTTTTAATGGAAAACCATCAGAGTCCTACACACATAGTCAGGTTTAAGTATGCAGTATCGATGTGATATCATTCTAGCTTCCTGCAAGTGCTTAAAATTAAGCGCATCCTTAAATACTTAGCTAGATTGCTAATGTAATAATTATAGCGCGCTACCTTTCAGTTACTTCCCCCCTCCTATTTTCTGTGTAACAGATTATTCTTGATTCATTTCCCTGTGCACAAAAGTTTCGATGTACAGTCCAGTGTACTGTACGCATGCAATCTTACTCAATTCACTGAACCATAATATCACAAACTCCATGAAGACATTCATACGTCTAAAGCCGTTTTTAAATTATGCTCCCATGATACCCAAATTTTGCATTTGCTGGTCTTATTCCAATACTGGGTGTCTCCTTGCGTAATCTTTTTCCTCTAGCGTTGTATACTCTCATCTATAATTTCTTTTGGCCTGTAAAGCCAAAGCTGCTCTTAGCTGTGAAGGAAGTAATTTAAAAACAAAGTTGTTGCTCTTATCAAATACTTTTTTCAAGTTAGCTCATACGAAGTTAAGGTATCCAAAAAAAGTTAGCGCTGCCTGTAGTTTCATCTCTTAACAGTAAGAAAATTATGTTCTCTGCTTAAAATTTGGTATAGAATTCTCAAAAGATTTTCAGATGCTGAAAGAAAGGAGAGACTATATGCTTTTTAGAAATGCCAGAAAAGATAGAAAGATATTGTGATATTTCTATTTTTGTGTACATAGAAAATTAAAGTTAAGAATAAATTACTGCAGGTCTGGGATGGAATTTCCAAAAATTACAAGGAGAAGAAGATAGCTCATTTCCAGCCACCATTTCTCTTCCCTCCATTCACAATGTAACATTGTGTCATCAATTTCTAAACAGAACTACTTCAGTTAATTCTGCTCTGAAGTTACAGTTACAGTTCACAGTTAAGTAAATCCATTAAGGTAATTTTGTATAAATCTCAGTGTAATCTGGGAAGCTGAGGAATGAATCTGGAAAGAGACTCTCCATTTAAAAGGAAAAAAGAAATAAATATAAATACCTTTTGCTAAATATTTTCAATAATGTTTATGCTATCTCACATTTTCTATTACTGTTGTTATACTGACTCTGAACATACTTTAAAATAAAGTCACTTACAATACATCTCTTGGCTGTACATTTCAGTGGAACAGAAAAAGAACCTGTCTGTGCCATAAACATGACTTCTCCTTCCAGAGTTTCATTTATCTAGAAAACAAAAACAAACAAAACAACCCAACCAAGTAATTTGCAAAGATTTAGCCTATGTAGTCTGATGAAAAATATTTTCACTCATTCTTTGAATAACATATTAAAATGTATCCCTACAGATTCTACATTTCTGCTTTAAAACAGTCTTTGGTAACTGCCTGGCTAACTTGAGCTAGGCAGTGTTACAAATCTTTTCGTTTGGAGCAAGTTTCAAAGCATATTCCAAGAACACTTAGTGACAGGCATTTTTCTAAAACTTGCCCTTCGAATATGCCTTATGACAATTTAGCAGAGCTTGAACACGCACACAGTTGTCCCAGTACAATAGTACCTTTTCTAGAAATGTAGTTTGGTTCCATGTTAACAGTTAAGAAATTAAATTAATGATGTTTTTAATCAGACTATTGGATTAGACTAGGATTCTCATCATTGCGTAACTTAGCACTCAGGTGCACTTACCATTGGCTTAAATGTCACCACTATTTCACAGGACATTCCAGCAGACATTTTGCCAGGCGGGTCAAAACTATGGAGATAATCAACATAAAACTCCAAATTAAAGCTATGTGTGAAACACCCAGCTCCTATTCTGGTAACAACGGCGAGTTTATTTCCCCCCACATACACTTGGATTAATTACTCAGAAAAGTCAGAACGAGTGACAGATTAATGAAAAGCTACAGAACCCTGCTGCAATTGTAAAACCACAAAGGCTGATTCTTTATTGCGGTTTTACTCAGAAAGTCTTAAAGTGCTTTTAAAAGGCAAGAATTATTGCCTTCATGCTACAGACGAAGGGACTGTAGCCGAACAGGTGAAGCTGAGGCTCAATAACATCATCCAGAACAGGGTGGACCAATCGCCTATTCTAAGGAGTAGGAAGCAGTCTTCTCCCATTATCGTTTTAAGTGTTGCTCTGTAACATCTCCCCTGTCCAAACAGGGAACGGAGGGGGCAGGAAAAGAAGTAGCTGCAAATGATGAGAGAACGTGCTGCTTGCTGCAAACTGTATCAAAATTATCTTGAATAGAAGTTGCCACTTATTTCAATGCCTCATTTCATGGTCTCTGTGACGCAAGCAAAATGCCCATCAGAAGACAACAAATCTCACAGTTGCACTCTAAATGAAATTAAGGCACTACTGGAGGCCTAGTCTGCCTGACAAACGGAAAGGAAGCTAGACAAAATAGATAACTACATGTTGTTAGCCATAGGAATACCTAAGCAAACTGAAACACAGAACATACATGCTAATGACAATTTTATCAAAACAAAGTTAAAACCAAACAAAAGCAGGATGAAACATTTTCAAACGGAAAAGGGAAACTGTTCAGAATTCAGGAGCTTAAAATGTGAATAGGGAAATAGGCACCTGTATACAGACCTTCAGAACAGATCACTAGCAGTTTCTCCTGAGAAAGGCTTTAAGGAATAGCTCCTTCTACTTCAAATGTTACCTTGATAAAATATTTATGATTTAGAGCATAGGCTGCCAAACACAAACACACACAGAACCACTATGCTAAGAATAGACTCCCGTTGCACAGAGATGTAATAATGCTCATTTTAACCGTCAGAATATAGCTTTTTATTAGCAAATATAGCGTCTGTCACCGATAACAGTTCTCAAGCATTATGTCTCTAACTACCTATGCAAGTGATTTAGAGGACAGCTGATACCATGACAGCTTAGATGTAGTGGGTATTTTCAAAATACTTGGTAAAACTATTTTGTAACAAACAATTTACGTATGGTGCTACTTGAGAAAAGATAAGCATTATACAGCGTAAGATCAGTGTCTACAAATCTGATCTGTGCTGTTCAAATTATTAATACTATGACAATGGATGATAAGATCTATAGATTATTTTTGCTATCTAGCTATCTGGCAAATGTATGGGTAACCAATTTATTTGAAAAAATTGAATTAATTCATCAGACATGGAAAAATCATTGACTCATTCTATTCACAATACTTGATGTTTAATTTGTATTTGGAGAGTACTTTAAAAGGCAATTATATCAAGAAAAGACTTAGGCCTTTCAGCAAGGGTTGTTTCATTTTTGGGTCACAAATCAGAGGTGCTGATTTAAAAAATGTAATTGTCCAACATACTAAATGAGAAAAAAATAATCAGTCTTTGAGAGCAGGAAAAAATCCTCATTTTCTCAGAAGATTAGTAGCTTCAGACTTTGTAACAGAAGTTAAACACGTATTGTAAGTGGGTCAAAATTAAATCCACATACGTGATTTCAAAACAAGCCAAAACCTACATTCATATTCAGCTGAGCACCACAGCAAGTTTAAAAGCTTAAGTGCTCTGCTGTATTGTGGTCAATTACGATCTCCATTCGTCTGTGACTGAAGCGCTAAACATCTTTACCAAGATCTTCTACAGCAGCTGCATTCAGACTTTATAGCTCTCAAGTGATTACATTCAGTCAAGAACCGTAGTATGTTCACATTCCAGTGTACTCTTATAGGGACTAAGTGGGCAAGGAATGGCTTAGCTATGCACCATAATTTTTCTTATCAAGCTAGCTAGAACTTCCAAGTGCAATCTATCACTACGAAGTGGCAGTGGGTAGTGAGCTGCAAAACTATCTCTGGAGTATGAAATCAGTTACTGTGGTAATACAACTTGTTTATTTCACTGGGGTACGATTAAACAGTCACAGAAATGGTTTCTTCAGGTCAGTCAGCCATGAGTTGAAACCTTAACTTGTTATGTAAGGCAAATGAATTCGCTCTGATGTCCCCTATTTGTCAATAAGCTTCACTTACACACAAACAAGAGCTTTAGCATTTTTTCACTTTTAGGCTAGACTACAATCAATTTTTTTTGTTTCACAGAGTTCCAAGTAAATATATTATTTTCTTGACCGCATTTTTTAGATAAAGGCAAGTTGTGAAAAGTAGTATTTTATATTTTTAAAGGCTTGAAATATCTCCAGAGAAAGCTAGTCTCTGAATTATTCTTAAAAAGAAGCATTTTGGGGATACTTCCATTTGTTTATTTATAAAGTCAAATAAAATTATCAATATAGTTAAACTGAGATTAATTTGCAATCTCTCCCAACTGGACAGAGTACTTCATTATATAACCTGTCATCAGGATTATATGAATGGACTGATGGGAAAGACCACAGGATTTCAATTTAAGTGCTCTTTGCTCTGAGATTGATTCCTTTATTTCATCAGCTTCTTCATATTTAAACTTCAGCAGTAATCTGGAAATAAGCGCGAATCACGCTATGAAGGACGGCAGCTGGTGAAAGAGGTCTGCCTAGGCTTAAAGGTCTTTGTGGTGGCCTAGAAAGAAGCTTGGGTCCTCTTACTTCTTTGTACCTACAAAGAGATCATTTTCCCCTTGTTAAAAGGGTCTGACATTTTTTGAAAAAAGCTTTCTTGTTCAGGGCTGGCAGTTACCACGGGTCTATATCGCCTTCCACGTCTTAGGGACTGGTGCCTTGCTATCACCACTATAGAACCCAACGACACACAGCTCAGGCTCAGTAAGCCTCTTACTTCTCAGCTCCGAGACACAGTTCCTTTCCTCATCACGCAAGAATGGAATACAACAGTGTAGATGTATTGACCGAAATCTATTTAATTCGCTACGGAGTTTGGTTACATCTCCTGTTGTGGTACAGAGGTGAAACAAGCAACGAGGCTACAGTTAATTTTACTTACTGAATACTGATGAAGTCCTTGAGCCATTCACTGATTCCCACTAGTCTGCAGAAATTAACACTGTAGGATGCATTTATCAAAACTATCTTCTTTTTGTAGATTTGACCAACATCAAAGTCCTTGGAACACCAAACATATTAGGTGGTGTGAATTACAGGAAGTAGCATTTACACATGTAATGACAAAACCAACCACTTTTACCACAGTTGTGCTCACAGTCCCTACTGGGATCCAGGCCTGTGTGCAAAGTATTGTATAAACCCATAAAGCATTGTCTTACCCCAAACAAGCCCTTTTAAAGCATACAGCCTATAAAGCCAGGAACTCGTGCTTCGTGGATGGGGCAACATTATCTGGGTTTGTGCACAGCTAATGCACCAAGCTGCTCTGTCTTGTCCTGCAGTCAATGTCAAAGACATTATGCACATTCATGGTCTAATAGAGTTGTTAACAACTAGGCTGTGTGTGGCAAAGACAATACAGATTTTTTTGAACACAGAGCTCGGTGCCACTGTCTTCCAACGGAGGTCTGCTGTTTCTGCACAAGGCAGCGGCTCCCAGCTCCTAATAAAACCAGAACGCCATGAAAGCTGTATACCTGGCACATTCATTCACACGCAGGCAAGAAGAGTCCTGCAGGCTGACTGGCAGCACATTTCTCTGACACAGAAGACTTGTCTGATGTGCCTTTTCAAGTACAGAGTAGAACTAGGCATAGTGTTCACACACTAGGCACACCTCCTCACAGCACACTTGTTAATTACAATACAGAGAGAAACTGCAGCTCAGTTTCCTCATGACCAGTACAATATGATGGTCACTGGCAAACTGAAATCTTAACTGGACTGTAGTCATGACTTCTTTAAGGACATTATTTTATAGTAATTATGTATGTACAAACTCTGTATAAGTAACAGTTACGTTGCCTTTTAAAAAGCATGGAACACAGTCTAACAAGATGCTTCATCATTTGCTCACCTTTCTGACAGTATTTAAATTCCCCTAAGTAAAGGAAGTCTTTTATAATTTAGACCTAAGTAGTAAAACTAAGTAGTTTATTTAATCTGACTATAACTTACCTAAGAGATCGCTAGAGAAAAAGGCAAGTACTGTTTCAGGTTTGACTAAAGACCTATTAAAGACAACAAGAATTTTTTTTTCTTCCCAGTGCAACAGAATTTTTATTGAGACATCGGTATATACATATAGTAGCTACGTACACCATCTTTATAGACCCTATGCAGAATGGCCACTAACCTTGAAATGAATGCAACTTGGTTTACTATAGAAAGAACATCCCTTGCATTCACGACCAGACAGTATTTGCTTGTGAAAATTTCCAGTTTGCAATTCCTCCATTTTTTCCTCAAAAATTTCTTTTTTCCCTGCCCTTGTAGGCAGCTGCTTTGGATCCATTTCTTCGTTGGATATCTAATAAGGAACATCAGTAAAAACCACCATGACTGTAAGTAAGCTTGATCACAGAATCCGTAGCTCAAAATAGAAAAGTCGGCAAATGGAATCTTTTAGTATCTTGCCAGCCTTTGTCTGTTTCTCTCCAGATCAAACTCAGCCTCCCAACTTCTGTATGAAGAATTTAATTTATTCTCGGCTGTCTGTTCTGTAGCTTATCATCATCCCACACCATGACATAATGTTTTTTTTAATGGCAGTATTAGTTCTTCTGCACTTAAAGAGTTTTTTCCCCTCAACTTCTTAAACAAATACTCATTCAGAAAAAAAATCAGCTAACTTCACTGGAACATTGCAGTTATGGTCCAGTGCTTCTTTCATGCAAGTATATGAACATGTACGGACATTATTTCTTTTTGATCGATTATAAAGTCTGCTCTTAATGGTCTTCTACATCTCAAAAAAGCAGTATATGCAAGTATGCCTTGGAATAACATTTAAGATCTTAACTACACAATTCCACTCTATAAGAGTGTATTACTTACTTCTGTTTAGAGTATAGAATACTATTACTTTGCTAGCATATCTTATGCTTTTCTTTGCCTAGTATGGTACAAAAAAAGTTGTTTCCACATAAAGCAATCTGTGTTGCCAGCTCAACAGAAAGTCATGTTTAGTTTTTTTAAACTCAAACAAGTGAGCATGATGTGATGTATGTCTTCACATCTCTCTGAACTAAAATTGAAGTATTGTTTTCTGTTTAAGAGAACAAACACTACAAAAATAGTGTCAAACAGCAATTACTCTGATTATATTCTCACATCTGAATCTCCACATCTATGTAATAAAGTCTGCATTTTAACTGCAAAATAGATAATTATTGTTTCTAAGCAAGGGTCTAAAACAGCATTTGCCAGTGTCATTACTTCAGATATATACAACTACTAGAGAGGCAAATGAAACTTTTCTAATTCGTTAAAATACTGACTTCACAATGAGTCAATTACAAAAGGATCTCATCCACAGTTTTTTTCTTTTCTATTTCTAATAAGAGATATCGCAACATTTACCTTGTGCAAGTCACATTCCTGACACCAAAGTCCTGGGAACTCTGGTTCTACTAGGATCTTGTCCCTCTCTCTCTCATCTTCACCACTTTCACAGAGCACATCATGAGGTATTTTTTCAGAAATCTCTCCTACAGAAGCAGTTCTCTCACCAGCTGAGGAACAAGCTGACGGAGAGCACTGTGACTTTTGTGAAAGAACATAAGTTTTGAAGATATAGTTAAAAATTACCAGAGGACAGTTACTTCAACAGTTAATAGTTTCTGAGGAGATCTTTTAGTATAAAAATGACAGGTCTATAAAGCTCAGAGGCCAAAGATGACAACTTAGGTCGATCCCTTCTTAAGACACTGAATACAGACAAAAATCTTATGTTAAAAGCATCTGTATGACATTAACTGTATACTATAGGAGGCTAGAAACGAGTCCTCAGGCATGAGAACACCGACTGTAGTTTTTGAATGTTTTGTGTACCACATGATGACCGAGGACTTTGTTGTAGTATGAATATTTCTACCAACACATCTCCCCCACCCCTTTTCTTTTAAATACCTAAGATTGCATGAAGCCACTAGTTTCATTAGGGAATTCAATTCACTCCACCTCCATTTTCCAGGCCAGTAATCCCTGGAATACTGTGCAGATAAAAAAACCCAACCATCCAGGAAGCTTATGTCTAGAGAGAACCACTGTCTCCTTTCTCACACAGTGGAAACCTTTCTCGTGTGCTGGCAGGAAGGCTGATCTGAAGCCTTACTCAGGGATGAAGGTAATTAAACAGGAAGTGAATGTACTTTCATGGTTTTTGATGCCTGTTGCGATTCATGTGTTTGAAGATTCACCTCTTCTTACAAATGCCCCTAAAAAAAACCACCCCACACCAAACAGGACAATGTCTTTATTCATACAAGCATCAATAATCAAGAAAAGGGAGACTAACAGTCATTAAGAGATCTAACGGAGAAATTACTCCACACTTGTTCTGTACTGTCTGGTACTTGGTTGTAGCCTGTGCTATTCACAGGCAAAAGAATTCACTGCCCTGCACCTTTGACAAAAAATAAATCTAAAGACAGTTAATTCTTAGGCCTTTGTTTACCTGTGATATTGCTCCAGCTGAATGTTTGCAGGTCTTCTCAATATATTGCCATGTTTTCATCCTCCACAGTGAAGAATCCTCAAGTTTACCACCACCCTTAATTGCCTTAGTACAGGACTGACTTTTTTTCTGCTTGCAAATAGAAGCTTTTTCTCGCAAAATTTGAGATACAATCTCAATTTTTCTTGCTTTTTGCTGTTCTCTAGAAGCTCTGTAATCCAATGTTGTAAGAAATATTAAACCAACCATGGTTGTTTACTAATAATATTAAATATTACAGTCCAGTTTCTTCTGAGCCTTTAAGCTAAATAGCAAGGCTTTAAATTGGGCGCAGTGGTAATTTATGTCAAGACACCGGGCGATTCAGAGGCTATTTATACATTTTTGCAGACTAAATATACTCAATTACAGTGTTTTAGAAGTTGAGGAGTTGACAAAGCATACCAGTCATCGCTACTGAAAACAGAGTTTTTAAATAATTTCCCTAACCTAGTTAGCTATTTAAAGAAAACTGCCTATCTGAAATCCAGTGGATTTAATAAAGGGAGGAAGAATGGATAAAGATAAGGACATAAGTACTGAACTTGGAAAATATGAATTCAAAGCTATGTATGACTACAAATTCCATGACACACTGGGTAGTGTGACAAAAGTGACAGTAGATAATTTAATCTCAGTTTAATACACAATTTTCTGCAAGAAATTATCTGCACTAATGATTGCTTTTAATATAGACTTTCACCTCCTCAACTAATCCATAAAAATAATTACTGGTTCTAAATAGGAGGAAACAAAATATCGCCTCTCATTTAAATACAGGCTACTGCCTACGGAAGCACTTCAGTGTCTGAATTTAGCCTCACGATGCCCCATTGCAGCAGATAAATGGCATTGCATTTATAACGTATTTTTGGAAAATCATGGTACAAAGAAGCTAATCGTGGTTACAAAGACATAGTAATGGTATATTGACTCCCAGTGTTATCTGCCTTAAGTATTAAGCCGTCCTCGGTTCCAGCGATCACTTCTTTAAGAATCTTTTTCTAGGTGATATACAAATTAATGACATATTGTTTTAATGACTAAAAAGTTATTTTCTTTTGCATATAATTCAGAAATATATATTCAGGCTGAAATATACTCAGAGAAAACTGAGAATATCCCTTCACAGAAAAGGAGAAAGGCAGTACCCTGGGAGAAATAACTAAGCAGTTCTTCAGCAGATTAGCAGGATGGTAGCTGAAATTGGAAAAGAACTGCTGTGAGAAACATGACACAGCTAACATTAAGACTAACAAACTGTGATCTCCCTTGGCCTGCAAAGGGAAACAGTGAAAGGGAGAAAGCATGCAAGGTGAAACAGATTAAACTTAAATAGAGTTGGATATTTCCAGCAGATCTCTACAAACGGATATGATTATTTTATTAACATGATTTTTAGAACATATTTAGGGATAGCAGATGCAGTGTTATGCAGCTATCAAGACCGAAGCTTTATTTAATCAAAACTTAAGACTTACTGAACCTTTACTTATTAAATCTCTAACATCTGCTACAGGTTACTGCCTTTGTAGCAGAGCCAGCATGCAGAAGCACATACCTCAGCGACCCTCTGTTTGGTATCTCAGCTCAAATTCATGTTTGTAAGTGGTTAAAAACAGTAATTAAGCTTTGCACCGGAGCAGACGAGACAGAGGCACACTCCTATCAACTTTACTACAAAGGCAGAGGAGTAATTTCAATCAAAAAAAGCACAAAGGAGAGCACCTTACTTCTGACCTTCCTGCAGCGCAATCTTCCAGAGATTGTCTCTAAAAGCCTAGGAAAGCTGTTCTATTTTTATAGGGACAGTGTTCAGGAAACACAGAAGTACAGTTACTTCAGGCACCCAGTTTAGGTTCACTGAATTTCCCTCCTGGAGTAGTTTTATCTTCTTTGCACTAATTATAGAACATGGGCTCCTAACTTTGGTTCCCTGAATACCTAAGCTGGAAGTTCAAGTCGCTTAAAACAGACTATACAAATATTCTTATACTCTGTATGTGTGACGAGTTCACTCCCTTGAGACAGCATCACAGATGTTATGTTTTCAGAATCTGATTAAGAGCGCCAATATATTCCTGCATGAGCACCAGCAAGCAGCTGAGAGTTTGATATAGATATGAATACTTACTGTTTCTCTTTTTCATGCTCTAGCAGTTGTTTATGGAGGAAAACTTCCTTGGCAACATTGCCTCCTTCTGCCAGGATAGCTTCCCTCATTTTCATCTCCTGCTTCTTTGCCTCAAAGGCCATTGCTTTGTTCCAAACCTGGAGAGCTTGGAGTTTTTCCTATGAAGCCACACAAACCACAGTTACATATCTGATTCACATATTGAAGAATATAAAACAGAGAATGTAGTGTTGGTCCCCTTATCTAACTATAAATTTGTGGTAGAGTTCTCTGAAGTAGAACTTACTGTTTTTAATATACACAGTAGTCATGGTGTGCTGAGATGCAGAAAGCTCTGACTAGGTCAGGGCTACTTCTCCACCCTTCTAGCCTGCCCCTGAAATGCTACTCAATGAAACAATGTGAAAAGATACGGTTCCAATCAAATGAATATTAAATTAAGATCATTCCCTCAGATTCTACAGGACATAAGTAGAAGAGCAAAGTAGCATAGCTCAGAAATTCTTAATTTACATTATTTAAATTCTTAAGTAACTGGTTTTCTTCCATAGGTTTTCTCCATATGAAGTATTTCTGCACTGGGATTCAAATAACTGGAAATGCTTCTGGCCGAGTTGTCAGAGAACTTGTTTGTAGTATGCATTGTTTTCAAGAGAGCTGCCCTACAAGAACAACTAGATTGTTGACAGAATAAACTCCGTAAGTGTCAAAATCTGCCCATACAAATCTAACAGCATTACTCCTACAGTTAAATTCTCCCCAGTTTCAAAAGAGATTTGGTCGGTGATCTGACAGCATCACACAACAGTTCTGCAACGAAAACTGAAATTACTTTCCTTAAAACCTAGCAGTCTAACAAGTCAATTTCTTCATTCCCCATCTAAGCCACAGCAGCAATACCCTATTGGAAGTTATGCTGTTTTTCAGGGAAAGCACAGCTTGTATCCTTCTCTCCATATGCTCCTGAGTTTTCACTTCTTCCTTTGCATTTTTTTCATGAATTCTGTAAGCAAAGTAAAATCTTTCAGGCTCATATCCTGGAAAGCTTTTAGTATTAGAATGTTTAACCTGACAAGTAGTAATTGTCAATGTCACCATTCTTCCTGTAAGCCTCTGTGTTTACTATGATACTGGGTGTGGGTAAAGCGGAACAGTTGGAAGACTCTTCTATATACGGTACCACTCAAGTTACAAGTGCCAACAGGTTTTCAACTAGTTTGCTCAACAACTTTTTTTTTTTTATAATTTTGAACATGAAGAATGTGTTCCACATTATAACATATGTCTAGTTGCTAAAATAAAGTAAGAATTCAGGTGTTGCTCACATAACCAATATCTAAACAATTACGTAGTGAACTTTGTATGAGCCAACCACTTGTACCCACACTAAAAATAAACCCTAGAAACTCTAAAAGCTAGAAATATATAGGCATGAATCAAGTCTGACAGTATTCCAGACTATATAATGGTAAACTAGAAAAAAAAAAATCAGTAAGATCGATATATTTGATACATTACTCGGGAAAAAAAATAATCTTATTTCGGTGTTTGTTTTTCTTAATTATTACAAATTTGCACATGCCATCTAATGAAAAATAAACCAACACAGAAACAGTACAATTATTTCAATCATTTTTTCAATTAAGTCCTAATATATGAGTAAGAGTAAGTAACAAATGTTCACACTTTCTTTAGTAGCAAGATAATTCACCACCGTAATTATATAAACATAAACCTACGAAAAGAACATTTAATTTACCATCAACCAGAAAAGAACAAGAGCACAAAGAAATGGCCTATCAACCGATTTTACCAGACAGCAAGAAAGCTTTTTTACCACATTTCGGAGGGAATACAGAACGGCAGAGTGCAAGTTCCAAACCTGGGATTTAGTTATACTACTTCAAACTACTTCAGTTAATGACACACATATATAAAACGTTTCAAATCATTATTAATGCCTACAAGTAGTCAGACCCCTCTGCATCTCATCAAAAAGACAGTCCCTTCAGCTACAAGGAATCTGGACCATACTAGGACAGTAAGTGGATTTTCTTCTTTCCAAGTCCTTTTGTGCCATGTAAGATTTGAATGCTTCACAGCACTGGTACTGTGGCAGAAGATTTCCAAGTGTAACAGAAGATACACCTAGCAGAAAAACTACTATTTTTCAAAGACTAAAGGATGAAGTACTGTACAACAGATAATGTCCAATGGCAGAAAAGTAGTGAACAATGACCTTGCCATGCTTTTTCTCAGGAAGCATACTGCTTTTTCATGGTTCCTTTTGGCATCTTCAAGCATTTTTTTATGCCTTTCTTCATATTCTTTCTGGGCTTCCTCTTCTTTTCTACAAAACACAGGCAAACCAAGAGTTGCAGCAGGACTAAGGAAACCTTGATTCCAACACAACGACATCTAAGGGTGGGGTTGGGGAATTTATTAATATGTGCTGAAATGAGGACATTAGTCTTCTCCCCCCGCCCCGTACAGTCTCTTGTTTTCACAAAACCTACAGACAAATTGATTAACTGGTGTCCTTTTCCTCTCCAAGAAATCTCGATGAACTTGATCATAAGTTCAGAAGGTTCTGGCAGCCAACAACAATACGGACACATGCAGTTAGTCCAATCTAAACAACTTCATTTCCTTACACAAAAAGCATTCACAGTTTTTGTCTTTAGCAAGTTTATTTTCATATATCAGGAATCTTTACCTGCATAACTGCAAGACTGTGGGCAATTCTTATTTTAATTCCATTTCCTCATAAAATATTCCTGAAGCAACACCCAGCTAAGAAACACAATATCACTGGTATTTGAATCAATTAATCTTCAACACCTGAAATAGTGAATTGGCTAAAAATCATATGGAGCAAGGAAGCAGAGTCTGACTTATAGGTGCTTACTTTTCTCTAGACCGCCGATTTTCTTCTGCTTGCAGCGCTGCTATTTTTTCCTTCCAAATCCGCACTTCAGCTCGTTCTTGGTATTGCATCTCTAGCTCCTCCTCATCTTTTTTAAGTTGCTCATGGAAGATTTCATATTTTCCCTGCTCAGTTTCTATCTGCCACATCTCAAGCCTTTAAAACAATGTGTGAGCTGTTTTCACTGAAATACTGACATTCTTTCACTTACTTAAGGCTATTGAGTAGGTAAGGCTCTATGGTGAAAATGAAAATCTATTTTTTTATTTTTTAAAATTATACTGTAAATCATACGCTGTTACTGTCATGGGTATTGTACCTTTCAGACTAAGGCTCATACGTAACAGCATATCTCATTTTAAAGACATCAAAAATATCGGTCAAAAAAAAAAAGTAAAAAAATAAAGCTCAAGGTTCTGTTTCTCAAATTCACATTTACCCAGAAGAAAATATGAAAAACAAGAAAATTTAGAAAAACAGCTTTTTCTTCAACAATAAATAACTTCAGCGACAGGCCATAGTGTTTATTCTTCTACGTTTTGCTGAAGGAATTTAGATATGATAGGGATACATATAAACAGATTAATATAGCTACTGCTAATAACACAATAAACAAGTCAAGCATTTTAAAGCTATTATACAACACTGCAGCAGAACATACTGTATTCTGGTTAATCACATCTATAAGCTCGTGCTTGTGTTCTTCCTTTGATGTGGTGGCATTAGTAGTTGTACCTCTGGTACCAAAATATAAACACACTTGCCTGTTGCCTTCTGCAAAAGACAGTTTTACTCTGTCTTATATAAATAAATAATGTAGTATGTGTGAACAATCAATTAGAAGCAGCAACATTAGCATAGCATAAAAAATGCACTGTACCACTACAATGTCTCCATCATTCTCAATTTCAAATCTTTTCCTTTACGCCTTAGAAAAAACACTAAGAGGCATAAATGAGAAATGTTTATGCTCATTGAGAGATCAGTATCACAGACAGGTCTACTTTAGTCCAGCTTATTTTCCATCTAAAATGAGACCTGTTTAGGTCCACAATGTACGCACAACTCCACATAAAATCAAAACTTCTTTTATGTGTGCAAAACTAACTCCGGAGCTGAGCCACAGCAACCAACTTCCTAAGCAATGAACTGTTCAGGCTAAAAGTTGCTCTTAAGATCCTTTGCCTTGCAGTCAACCTCACATGACCTCAAATTATGTAGTTCGGTACTTACAAGCAACTTCTGTAGTGACTAACTTTTGAATCCATTAAACAGCATATGAAGACCATAATAAAGATTGACTCCCATCACACTGTTTTCTCATTCCCTCACTTACATGTTTTCTTTTAGTGTCAAAGCAATTTTCAACTCAAAATCCTTCTCTTTCTCCAGTTCAGTGCACAGTCGTCTGTGCATTGCCTGAAGGCGGGACAAGGCTGCGCTGTTAACATTAAAAAGAAACAATCAGAAAGAAATTGGAACTAATAAAGGTTAAAAAAAAAAAATCCCCCCCCCAAGATCAGCAACAAAAACAACACAGCTTTGAGGCTGAGATTTATGTATTAGAATTCCACTAATTTATGCAGTCACTTATTTAGCCTTTTAAGTTTCCATTCTTCATTCACAGGTATAGCTTTCTTTAAACTATTACACATTGGTTGAAATTTACAGAGGAGTATTTATTTCAAAAGCACTGACCAGAAGCTTAACGTGACTATTCATTTCTCAAGCTGATAAACGTGGTAGTATTAAAGAAAATAAGTTTAGGTGAACCTAGACTGATTTTGCTTTTAAAATGGCATTACAATATTCCATGTACTTTGCCTACAATGGCAGCGCTGCCACACAGTTGTTTATTTTCCTTGGTCTTCTCTACCCAGGAAAACTAGTAGACAGTACACTACAGAATCAACAGACAGTGAACTGACTATGTTCAGCATAAACTCCCTTCCCCAAAATGAAAATCAGAAATGGATCTCCTACCTGCAGTTACTACTCTAACTTCAAAATTTTTGTATTGGGCATCAGTAATGCTAATGGTAGCTAGTATTTTCATTATGCTAAAACACGATGCCTTTGAGCTTCATAAGCCAGAAATTTATCAAGTCTTCTTACTTCACTATTCACTTGCTAAATAGAATAGATTGTGAGAGCTGCTATTTTTCTGCATCTTTAGACCTCACAATTCAAGCCGTCATAAGCATAAAAAGTTCTACAATGCTTTTCTGTCTTTGTTTCTTTTTGTTACTGTCTCTTGATCAGAGATCCTGATCAGGGAGTACTAGCACCCATCACAGGAGTCTCATTAGCATTCAGTGCACCGTTTTTGTTTAAGCAGCTACTCCATTTTGGCAGTTAACCTACCTTTATCATTCATCGATATACTAACTTGAAGATTAACACAGGTCATAAAATGCAGCTGCAAAGTTTGTTCACAATACACTGGTTCCTGGTACACAAGCCACCCACTTCTTTCTATTTAAACCAAATGTGAAGAGTACAGTAAATTGCCTCCCACTTTATAGCAAAAGTGTTTCAGAACAGCTCCCGTATGCAGGACTACTCCTGAAAGGCATTCATGCATTTCACGACATAAAACAAACAGAAAAAGAAATGGCATATATATATATATATAAATAAAAATCCTGACTACAACAGTTACCAGAAGCAAAACCATGACCTCTAAGACTGCCATAGCACATTGATGTTGGTTCATCATACTGAATAGAAGTGATTGAGACCTTGATAAGCATAATTGAAAGTAGCGGGCTAGGCTGATTTAATAACCTGTTGTTGTTATACTTTAAAAGATATGCCTCTTTCCTATCCATTCCTAAGTTTCCACCTCTTTCTGCACCGATTTACCTAACAGAATATTACCTCTAGGCCAGAAAGCATAGAGATCAATGATTCCCAAGCCAATGCATCGTTACTCTTTATTTCAAAAGGAGGAATTATTGCTGAAAATACATCAACGGGAAAGTGACTGCAACATTAGTGTTCGCCAGCATAGGAGCAAATGCATTGCTCTGCTCCCTAGCTGAGAGTGCGATACCCTTGTGTCAGAAGAGCCTTCCAAGCTAATGCAGTTACATCTTAACCTGAGAATGGCAATGGGTTTCATCACTGATCTATTAGTATCTTTAATATATGTGCTTAAAAATTCTATCAACTGTTCAACAACATGAAGAGATGAAAACAGGAAAGTTTATCTCATTAATTACACAGATAAACGTAGTGGATGCCTGTAATCTTTGGTATCCAGAAATACTCTCTACCTACACATTGCCAGCCTCCTCCTCTTTCTCTATTTCGGTGTCTACATACTCCAGCTGCTTTGTTAGCATCTTGATCCGCAGCTGACAGGTACTCAGCTCGTCTCTGCAAGAAACAAAAGGATTATTTATATTTTGTAAGTTCTTTTAGAGTGGACATTAAACTCTTCCTTTTGGGGGCAAGATCCACAGCTAGGATTCCTCCAACCCTCCCAACTCCCCACCACCATCCCACTTTTAAGACTTTCTTACGAGGTCCTTCAGAAGCCCTTGTTAATTTCAAGCTTTTTCTCCAAAAATCCAGAAAAATGTAACACGAGTTTATTCTGACTTCATCCAGAGTTCAGTTATTATCAAAAAATGACAACAGCATAAATGGCATCTTTTTACATTAGCCTTCTTCAGATATATTGGCTGCTAAAGCATGTTTTTGTGACCTTAACACAGCAAAACACTCATAGTAGCAGGTGCTCATCTTAAAGTATGTGAGTAACTTCACCAATTCTAACGTACCATTTCCATCACAGTTAAGAAAATGCTTACAATGAATTTTCCACTTGATGTTTCCAACTGACTGTTGAACCAGCAGGATTGTGCAGACATCACTGAAAGGAATTAGCATGTAATTCTCCCAGACCAAACACCTCTTCTTTAACATTCATTATTGTGTTTCATTTTTTCGAGTATGTAATTAATTTTTATCCTTGATCCTTAATTCTTTACAAGGCTTTGGGGATATATTGAATATATCACATTAAACAAGTGTTTGCATCACATAACTTTCATTAAAAAATTCTATAAACTCTAATATTTATAACAGATACAGTATCCCGGTATTTGATAGTGATTTATGCCGATGGATTACGTTCGCTTAAACACTAACCTGGCTTTTTGGACCACAAGTTCCTTTTCTTTGGCTATGTCATTGAGCTCTTTTAGGTTCCTCTGTAAGGTTAATATGCAGATTCTATCTGTATACTTCATAGCCTGAATATTATTAATGTCACCCAAATAGTGCTGCAAGCTTTCCCTTTGAATTGAAACACACAATTAACAACGAAAACATAATGGGAAATTGAAAAGTTACGTGAAGTTTGTACGTCATCCACTTATGCATTTGTGGGTTAATTGTTTTCTGGTTTACTCTTATTCTAGCAAAACGGTTACAAACATGACCAGTATAAATACGGAAAAAAATGAACATAATCTGTACAGGAAGTTTACATGCATGTACTTAAGCCAAGATTTTTAGACTGGGATATCTAATGCTGAACATTTATACCCACATTTAATGCATTAATTATACATCTTTGTTTTGAAATGCCTGTGGCTCCTCTTGATTATACCCAGGGTTTGCAAATTCTAGTTTTCCTGAACAATAGTTTAAAACTTTAAAGGGAACATTCTGAACTAGTTTAAAACATATTATATACAGCTGATCAGTTTGGGGGGTGAGCTAATCTCTCTTATCATTTTGGTCTGCTTAAATTCATAGCAAGAAGAGGCCTGAAGGTTTGGTGGGTGTTTTGTTTTGTTTGTTTGTAATCATTTTGGTGTATTTTGAGTTTCGTTGTTGATAATGGTAACACCATCAACATTTACTGGCAGTAGGCATACGTGCTAGGCAACTTCCCATAGTTGCATTAACCAAACCTTCCCTTGAAAAGGTAAGTTAACACTACAAAGAAAATTCCTGTTAGAACTGGTAACAAAACAACAAGCTAATTACATGCTAGAATCAGATTTGTCTTGAATTCCTTCAGAAGCATCCTTGTTTCCCGTCTTGCCACCACCAGCCAACTCTTCTTCAAGCTTGTATTCTAACAGATATTAAAACAACAGTTTAACAGAGACTTTGAGATTTAAAATGCAAAGCTCTAGTATACTTGCTGTCAAGTCAAAACAAGAAGAATCAGAGATGACATTTTTAAGCATTACTGCAGCGTATATAAAAAAAATTCACATGGCAAAACACACAGGACTACTATTGTACACCTGCAGACCAAAACAGGAGAATGCTCTCTGCCTTCATTATGGAAGTGTCACCAACAATCCAATGTATGTGGGAAAAACACCATGAAACCCCATGGGGGAGGGGAGGAGGCTAATGTATTGACAGGTTTTGGCCAACAGTTTAATTTGTTTATCTTACACTACCTTATCCTCCTGTACTGTGAGGATAGAAAATTTTTGTTAAGTATTTACAAATGACAATGAGAAAAGAATAGCCTAAGAACTCTTTTATATATCTAAGATAAATAGAATAAAGATCAGTATTCAGCACTACCCCATACATGATAATCTAAAATGGTAGACATGTTGCCTCACATAATATACTGAAACATACTTTTGGACACAATTAGAGAAATTGGCTGCCTAGTAAGAGGTATCTGGTGCCAGTTTAGATGTCTTAGGGTATCCAACACCTTCACAGAGTTGAATCTGTGGAAGACCTATGCCATTCTGCAGCCAGATGAGAGAGTCTAGAACACTTCAAGAGGCACTAGATGCCAATGTATGAGCAATTGAATCAACTCCATACAGTCAAATATTAGATTTTTACCATCGATAACTCTGAATCAAAATGCCTTACAGAAGTAAAAAGTAGAGAATTTACTGCTATAGAAATAACGGGTTAGATTTGGATTAGTTACAGCTGTGTAGTGTAAAGCTAGAGAACACCTACTGGAATCAGTGCATTTACTTGGAATATCATTCAACCCTAGAACTGTACTGTTCCCGTCTACTAAATTAGAATACACGTTAATGTTAGTTTTTTGTGAGTTATCAAAATAATTCACCATTTTCACCTTCCCAGTGTTCTTCCACATTAGACAACTGACCAGCTTTGTCTTCTTTTTCTTCCTCTTCCAGAAATAGTAGAAGAGATTTTTGTCCTTCTTCCTTACAACTGATCTCATTATCTTCCATGCTGATAGTTCTTTCAAAATGACCACGCTAAGAAAGAGAAGAGCACACGTTTTTATGTAAATAATCGCCAAGAACTTGCAATAGTGGTGACTGTATCTTGAGATGAATTAATAGCATTCAGTAAATACTTAATGCCTGTGAAATATCTGGATACAATCACACACCCTTATACTAGTCACACATTTTGAGTATCAATGTTAATAAATCTCTTATAGAAAAGAAAGGACACTGCCGATTTTAATATTTTTTTAATAACAATCAGTTCAATAATAAAACAAACCTTCTGAATGTATTTTATCTACTTAGGCAACCACTTTACCCAGAACGATTGGGGAACAACTCCCACAAACACTACTTGCTCTTGCGTTTTATGCAGTTCTCTAATGTTAAATAAACTGTTCTCAAATGTTGATACAATTTATTAGAATTCAGTAAATTCTATATGTCAGCTAGAATGAGTTATTACCACATGGTTGAGTATTTCATCAAGATCTTACTCATACAGAGACTTGCACATATGATTATTTTTAATAAAGGTGGTGGCTCAGCTTTGAGTGCATTTATGTAAATCCTTTTGCAGAACCCAAAAATGTAAACTAGAAGAGAGTATCTATTTTCTCTAGTTAAGGAACAAAGAATATACACCATGGAATTTGAAGTACGGAATAGACTGAATGGTAAGAACCACCTTAAAACCAAGACAGAATTCCTACACTGGGCTATGGGTGATTTAAGGATGTTAGTGGCACTAAAAAGTAACACAAACATAAATCGAGCTGCCACTGCACCCACAACAGCCCAAATACCTTCTGCTAAGCCACTGCGTTGTCAGGTAGCGCAACTCCAACGCAACAGCGCTTTGGGTAAATTAGGCCAAAACCTACAGTACGGTAGAAGGCCCAAAGGCCTTCTCTAAGGAAATCACAAGCCAGACAGCGAAAGCCACGTTGCTTCCACGAGTCCTCACGTTACAGAGCACCGCATGGCGCCCGACCCTCGCGTTGCCGAAACGCCACCTCGACACCGGATTCACGCCGCACCCCAGCAACACCACGCGCAACGCCGCCCTACGGGGCACCACCACGCGGCCGCGCTCCAGCAAA
>NW_008824934.1:426303-433004 GCF_000699105.1 Pygoscelis adeliae | reverse complement strand
GGGAGCGGCCCGCCCGCCGGCAGTGCCCCGCGTTGACAAATGCCGAATGAATTTATCGTGAGCAAATTCCTGGTTCTAAATTCTCGCTGCTAAATTTGCACTCTTATAAGTACGCGGAATTACAAGATGTAGGGCGGATATTCATGGGTTTATTCAAGGCAATGAATTACAAAGATTTGAACCAGCTGAGCAGTTGATCAGGTTTTTTTTCCTCCTTGACGATTATTTTATTTTTAGTAGTGTAGGTTAAAATCTGAGCTACTATGAAACGCAACATCTTCCCGGTTTTGATTGGCAAGATTTTTTTACACGTTTTTGTGAGCTTTGGACAGGTTCTCTAATACGTAAAAGGATGAGCGATACTTTAAAAATACGGTGGCATTAACGCTTCCATTGCGTTACCGTGAATAATTCCGCAGGCGAGAGTAGTCCTGGCACCTGCTCAGCCCACCCTGGGCACCTAGTTCGGGTGAGTTCAGGGAACTAAAATCAGAGAAATCTTCAGTGAACGTTCAGCTTAGTGTTCATTCTATGTACATTTACAAATTTTACGCAAGTTGGTGGCATTATGATTAAAAAAAATTTTTAGTGAGTTCGCATGACTTTCTGCAACGCAGAAGTCACACAGATTTGAGGTTGGAGTACACACATTTTAGAATACTGAAGATTTCCGAGTTTCAACCCAGAATTAAGCTGTGTTAAGTGTCTTTTCAGAAATAAGCCTGTACTATTCTGACAATAGGATTTCACCATTGGTTACTAATTAAAGGTTATTACAGCAAAAATCATGTGTACTGATCATGCTGCCCGTTTATAATGTCACATTCTGCATGCTTCCAATAGCTTCAGCAGAAACTGCAGGTTTTGAGGTTCCTTGTAGCACTTTAATAATCATTACAAGTATGCACAAAATCACTAAATGGAGAAGTATTTAGATGATATTTCAGGAATTTACATAGTAAAGCTAAATGCCTGTATTCATAGAATGTGTCTCAGTTGGAATACTGTTCTTCACAGGAATCTTCTGAACCTGCATGTTTGCTCCTGTGCGTTCAGTTACCGGATTTTAGCTCTTAATTGGCATTTAATTAGGTTTCCCTTCTGTTCCATTCCATGTATCACCTTGACAAAGTAAAGGAACAGTGCGGTTCGATTCACAGAAAAGCAGATTCTTTGGCACTAGGCCTAAATGACATGCTAGAGAAATTCAGCTATTCAAAGATTCAAAGTGATTAAAATATTGGGACACCATTCTTTAAGCAGAGCTCTATACCAAAATACACGCTGGTCTGTACGCAGAGATGGAAGGCATTGTTAGATTTATTTAATTAAAAATGTTCCTCGATTGTAAGCAATACATCTGTGATTTTTTATAGTTGCTATGAGAAGTAAGGTCTGCTTCTTTGATACCATGCGTAAGGACATGCTGCTAATCTAAGTATTTATTTCCACTGGTACCCATGGTATGGAGTATATATTACAGTGACCAATTCATTGTCCTACACTTATGCTATAGGTCCTCATTCTTTAGAAATATATGGACATTTTTAGCTCAATAGATGGTGGAATCTTGATTTTATGGCATCTATTCATCTTACATAAAACAAATTACATACAGACATTTGGAGGATTAAAGCTACAAGATGTAGGCTAAAAATATGCAGTGATTAACTGTATAGCTCTCTCTGCAGATCTGGAATAGATATAACTGTTGTTAACTCTGAACCTGCCGGTTCTCACACTCCTATAGTCAGGATGTAAAAGATTCAAGCCTGGTTTTTTCCCCTCAAGAAAACACCTGTAAGAACACCTGGTAATATCACTGATTTTCAGTTTCTTGTGATATTTTTATTCAGGGTATTTATTCAGTCCCAGTTTACAACTGTTTGGACGATTTTCATAACGACGACAAAAAAATGGTGACTAGTTTTAGCAGTAAATAAATACGAGTTTAACCTCTAAGTTTCCTAAAAACCTAACCAGCACTTGAGTCAAAAAAGAATAGCTGATTTGTAACTTTGCTGTAAGACATAATGGATTATAACCACCGCTGCAGCCAGAGACATAGCATTCGGAGATGATTAGAAATTGAACTGTCATTCCGTAGGAAATGTTGACGTAGTATTCACTCTGAACTGGCACAAAGTTCAAATTGCTAATCCAATTTAATACAGAAATACCAGATGTTTTGTTATTAAAGTTTTACAACAGCTCCCTTCCAATCAGCACCAGTCATTTCGGAGTGCACACTACCAGTTACATCTGACCGCCTGACTTCACGGTCACTGGTCATGATTTTGTGTCAGGTGAATAATTTGTCACCAGGGAAAGGCAATCTAGATTTTTATCTCCCACAGAGATGTGAGAAGAAAGAAGGTATCTGCAGTTCCTCTGAAGATGCTAAATGGTGGCTCCCCAGACAAGTTCGTATCTCCCAATCCACAATTTATGTCTATCAACTTAAAGGCAGTGAATCTTCTCCAGCTTTAAGCTCCAGGAGATTCACAAAAAGGCATTGGCTGATGCTACTCTTCTAGATTTTGTAGGCACTGACCACCAGCGATACATCTCTCAGAAACTGGGTAACGGAGTGAGCGTGTATAAATTAAAATCCTGCTGTTTTCTTACTGTGAAGTTAAATTTAGAGGCATTTCAGTGAAGTTACTTTAGTACAACCTCATGATCAATTTGAAACTTAGTAGAACTGGACGGTTCAGTTTGCTATATGGCTACATAATGTGCTTCTACAGGCGGTTGGTATTTCTTCTCTGAACGTTTCCAAGGTGACAGTAGCTCATATATGGAGCTTTCTAGCTTTTAGGCAGGAAGACATGCCAATAACGGAATCTTAATTTTTGCAGTGTGGTTCATATCAGATTACGTAAAACAACTTCTCTGCCCCTATTCTATGATATGGATCAACGCTGGGCTGTAAGCAATGGCAAAACTTTGATAAGCATCTTACCAATGAGTCACCCGTACAGATGTAGTAAGGAAGAATGAGAGGGGCATTTGCTACCAGAGCACTCCACAGAGGAATGACCGGGGACGGCATCAGCTGGGAGTGCGCCATTGAGAGCCACACATCTGGAGTGAGACAATCATCTCCAGTCCTGGAACTAGCCCTGGCTCAGGGGCAAAGTGGGGAATTTCATCCCAAATCTGTTGCGCAGAGAAGAGAAAAAGAGGGCAAAGTGTCTGGCCGTGCTGCGCTTCATGACTATCAAAAAAATCTATGCAGACTGAGGGAGGAACTGGATGTTCTACAGAACATTTGGAAACAGATAAAAACTAGATTTCTCATCCAGCATTTTAGGTGAAAGGAAAATTAATGTCGTGGTTATACAGATATTTATTAAATAAAGACACATTTGTGTTGGGGCCATGGGACATTTATACAGTGCAAGTACAGTACAACCTCTGAAACGAGCTAAATATTCCCACCATGCAATTGCTACTAATATTCCCAAATCTCATTTATAAAAATAGGCATATGTGTGTAATTTATGTATCTCGAGACATTTGGCCTAGAGATGTTGCCACAACAGTCTTTCACGAGCTGTTTATGTGGAATCGTTGAAGAGTGAAACTAATTATCTGTGTGGTACATTTTTTGCCTCTAAAAATTATATGTGACAATATGACATCTTTACTTTGCTGGCAGTAAAACCACCTGTCCTGTTTAGAAAATGATCTAGTAAGAATATCAGGTAATGCAGTGCAACTGTAAAATAAACTTCAGTAATGTCCTTTTGATATGCTCTCAAAATGCTGAGGTAATAAAGGACTATGAAAACTTTTTATTTGGCCCAAATCACTGAGCATATTTCTCCTCAATCCCATCAAATTATGCTCTCCAATAAATTATTTTACAGTAGCAGTTACAAAAGTATGGATGACTGTGATCAGGAAAAAGTCACACCTGTTACATGTTCCAGAAGAAGAATACTTGACAGCTTTTGAAACGTGGGTTCCTGGTTTTAATTATAGTAAAATATTACTTCAAAGTTGTGACCTTTGCTTACTACTTGAGAAAGGGTAAATACTAATAAAAATTAGTAACTGTTAATACAGTAATAATAACAACTAATTATTTAATAAATAATAATATTAAATTATTTTTACTTGTAAAATTGTCCAGACGTGGGCAGAGCCCATCGACTTTTGATAGACTGACATGGTCAGATAATACGGAAATACTGACCTAGGTATCACGTTGGTCATTGTTACGTTGCTTTGCCAGATCTACCACAGCTTTATGTGTACAACAGCAAAGATGAAAGTTTGTCCCAAACTGCATAACTCTGACCTGACAGCCTGGTCATGTTGGAGCATGGTTTAATCCCATGCGGTCTGTGATGATCCATCTGAGCTCCATAGGCAAGGTCGGATCATAGGATGGGTGTTTTCATAAAAGCTAGTGCCTGCAGCCATACGGGTTGAGGAGAGGTAGCAATTTAGGAGAGTGACAAAAAGGCTTAAGAAACATTTTGTATCACGGGCCATCTTTTTAAGAATATTTGACAGTTCCAAGCCAGTAGCTAAAGGAAAGCTTTAATTATTTCCAAGAGGATTAGATGAGAAAGATTTGGGGAGCTTATTTATTTTGTTTTGTTTTGATGTTTTAATAGAAATTTTAATTGTTTTTTAATCTCTCTCTTGAGCAATTTTAATCTGTCATTGACTGTAAAGAGTTTGGGAAATTCTGCTAGAATTGTAGGAAATTAAATGTATTGTTGATCATTATTATTTTATCCCCTCTCTTCCCTTTGGCTAATAGGAATTTTGTGTGGGGGTGTACATATACATGTGTATATATATGTAACAGCCTATTTTGCTTAAATATGTATTTGTACACAGAATCAACTAAAAACAAGGCTGAATGACCTAGCATTTGCCCTTCTTGTAGACTATAGAGGATGTAATTAAGGCCCATATACATCAAATGCAGTTTATTTATTTGAGAGAAGTTGCACATTTATTTTAGGATTTTGTGGGAATGGATCTTAGAACATCTCTTTTTCTGAAGTACAGACACAAAGTGGCAGCTAAATCAGTTCTGTGAAAATAACATGAGATTTTGTTAAACCCAGGCACTATTATGGTGGTGATGAAAGACTCACCATACATATTTCTTTCATTCATGATGACATTATTAATCCAAATCTGGAGTATAAAACCTCAATCATTCAAGATGATTTCAGCAATTGGATAAATATCCCTATGCAATACCCAGTAAAATGAACAGGACAGTTTTTTCCAGGGATAGACAGAACCCTGATAATATACCTTGATTACCAGATTTTTTCAGAAAAAATATTAAAATCCTGAAGCTAAACATATTCCCATCACAATTGCATTGAAGATTTTGTGGGCAGTGACCTTGCTGTTTTTGGCTGTAGAGCCTAGAAAAAGGAACATAGTGGTAGAAGAAGTAAGGAAGAGAACTAGCTTAATGAATTTAGAGAAAACATGTAGGTGATACTCTTCCTCTTTTTCTTTTTTGCAATACCAGAACCGCTGACAGCAAAGAACTTTTTCATGGGATCAAAATAAGTGCTGAAAGTGTAGTTGTGGTAGAAATACAGTTCTTTCAGTAATGATTCTTTTAGAGGATTGCCATTGTATTTTTACCTGTTTTAATGGTCAAATTTGTAGCAACATCTATCCCTTTAGAGCATATGTTGCCATGATGTACTTACACCAACACACTCACACACTTATATGTTATAGACGTATAAAATACATATGTACACACACTCGTTCTAAATGTACAAGTTGCCTCGGCTGATTTTTGCTATTTTTACAGATGTATGCTGAAGACATAGAAAACTGTTCTTTTTTACTAGTAAATTAGATGACAGCTGTCTAGCCAGATAAAAACAATAGCAAGGAATTCTCAGAGTAGGTACATAGCTCATTGGAACGCCATCCTTAAGAGTAGGAAAAATATGAAAAAATGTCAACTGAAAATATCCTGGAAGGTGTAAATCTGTTCTATTATACAGAGAGACAAAATCATTCTGTTCTGTATGTCATCCTGTAAATGCCATTAAAAATCTTCTGGTTTCCCTCCCCCAAAAAAACAGTTTTCATGCAACCATCCAATCACTTGAGTTTAAATTTAGTTTTTTTCCTCCTTAGCGTGCATTAGCTGCAGGCATGACCATTGAAATGTGCAGAGGAAGGAAAAGATCAGTAAGAAAATACCCCCCCGCATCATTCTTACATGTTTATGACATATGATCTTGTATGTGCATGTATGTACGTTTGTGCGGGTACTATGTCCATCTGTACATCTATTCGCCTCCTGGATCCCACAGGGCTGTTATTCCCCTCACCCACCACCCCTTAGTTGCCGTTTGAAATATTGGTATTCAATAATAATAATACAAAATTAAGCATACGAAAAGTTAAATCGAGCATTTTACCCAGGTGCATCCTTTCATTTGATTAAGGTATCTGCACATTCATGTTTGCTTTACGATACAATTTCTTTAAAATGTCTCCTTCGCAGTGGTTCCTTTGTGGGTTGGTTCTAAAATTGTCATTCTAGGTTGAACAGCACCAAAAAGCAGAGGAGGCGGAGGAGGAGAGAAGAAAAGAGCAGATATGGAGAGGAAAATCGAGTTTGACCTGCAAGCAAAGACGGAACCAAACTCCCGAAAAGCCGCCCGGCCGGGCTGCCCCGCTGCCCCTCC
>NW_008824934.1:410800-425877 GCF_000699105.1 Pygoscelis adeliae | reverse complement strand
GGGAGGAACGGGGGGGCGGGGGGAGGTGGCGGCGTGCTGCCAGCGCGCAACGCCACTCGGCTCCTGCGGTTCACATGCCCCTTTCCGAGCCCAGTAAACCTGCCCTTCGCCTCGCTCCGAGCTCGCTCCGGGCTGCCGGCGCTCTATGGCTGAGCCGCCTTTGCCCTAAGCTCGGGCTGCATCTCCCTCCTCCTCCCTGTGATTATTTGCACAGGACATGTCCAGTACCTCCGGAGCGCTTTTAGTTTGCTCCCCCCCGCGCTCGGTGGGATTAATCTATCATTTCGGAGGTTATTTTCGGCAACCAGCCTCGCACCCGGGAAGACCGGCCGGAGGAAGAGCCAGGCGCTTTCGAAAGCGGCAGAGGAGGAATGCCAAAGCAGGGCAGCGGAGCCGGGTGGGAGTGAGCCGGCGGAGCACAGCGAGGTGCCACCCCGCAGAGGAGGAGAGCTGCCCTGCTACCTGCTCCCTATTTCTGGCTGCCCGCATGGCCTCCGGGCACTGTAGAGACTGTGGGGGCTGCTGCTGCTGAGCAACAATACATTGCTTTAAACTCAGCCTCAACTTACCACAGCAAGCAAGGATGGCAACACTACCGGAGCTTTGGAGCAGCCAAGAGAGCCAGGGAACCTGGGTTTTGTTTGCCACTGTCTAATAAATGGGAGTAAAATGGAATTTCTTACCTGGGTTTTTCCTGCCTTGGTTCTACTGTGCACCCAACAGCACAGGTGTATCAGGTAAGAAAACGCCTTATCCTTTCTTAGACTGGCCTTAGACAGCCGTTCTTGTGGTGTGGCTGGGGTGAAAAATGCCAGGTCTGGTGGTAGCTCCCACTCCACTTTTGCCCAGGGATGCTCTCCTCTTAAGGGCTACAACTGCTCTGAGTGAGTGTTCAGATCCCTTGCAAAAGGGATCTTGACTGAAGAGTTTCCTCAATGTGCTCCGTCTTTTTTTTTTTTTTCCCTTCTCCTTCTGTGCTTCTAGCAAAGGATGCACTTCTGCCAACGGAGCAGCAGTTTCTTGGGTTTATCAAGGGGTGCGTTTTAAACAGGATGCCTGTGGAAGCCTTTTCCCGAGGGCACCTACTCTAAATTGGGGGCAATCACTTTATGTAATGGCACTGCACATCCCAGTGCAGCCTCATCCCCTTAAACAGCTCTGTAGGGGGCCTGCTTGAACATGAAACTCTTCCATAAAACCCAGCACAACCAGTGGGGTACTAACCGAACATCTTTGCTTAGGGCCTCCACAGGCACAATTAAAAACCCCGAAATACAGACATTCCTTTCTAACGGGTTCAATAAGTCTCCTGAACTTGAGATAAGAGGAAGAGACTGGCAGAGATCTTAGAAAAAACGTTTGAAGAACGCCAACCATTTCTTAAAATTATAAATTGTGAAGATACATGTTTGCACTTCTCAGTCACATTTATTCAGAAGGTGTTAGCTAGGCAATCAGCTACGTTCTCTATATATGCTCTACAGATCTGGAGGCTGTATGTGGAGAAAGCTTGCCATGATTACGCAATGAAAACAGAAGGGGGAGTAAAAAAGAACTTGCTGCATGTAAAAACATGCCTACATCATCCAGAGCAGAGACGGCTGTGGTATTAAAGGGGTCTTCCTATTTCTACTTTATAGACATTATTAATAGCTTCAGAGGAGTATAAGAAGCAAAGTGATAATTGTAGTAAGACATAACATTGCTGTTACAGTTTTTGGAATTAATTAGTGAGATCTGATTTTTTCACTGGGAAGGAAAAAGATCTTGCATTAGAGGAAGTGTCAAGTCAACTGCTCTTATTCAGGACTGAAATAATGATTTATCCTATGACCTTGAATCTGTTACCCAGGGTCAGATCCTGACACGCTCATGCTCTGAAGCAATCCAGTATTCCAGTGAAGGCAGAGAAAATACTGCTTATGACCTAAGGGCATCAAGATCTTGCCCATAATTTCAATGATCCTGTTTCTCTCTCTGCACTTGGGCTAGCATTAAGTATTTTGGTTGAAAAGTGGTGTTTGAGTATACAAGAAGAAAAAAAAGAATTTTAATGAAAAGTCAGCCTTCTCAGCCTCCGTCTTCAAGGTCTGTTTCTAGGCACAGCAACTGCCAGGATATGTGCAACCTCAATTTGTTGGATAAATTATTTTGTATTTGGATTAATTACCTAGTTACTTGACTTTCTTCCTCCAGTTACACAACAGTGATGAGTTGCTTGTTAGAAATATATATACTCGTGGCGGAGAGGAAGGCAGGGCAAATTCTAGCTTGTGAAATTCCAATTGTTCAGTCTGTAGTAGTTTTCCAAATATGCCAAAGTGTAAGACATTCAGTGGTCAAAGAAAACTGCTTTGTTTAGTACAACAGTTTTCTGAAGAGTCAGGATTTAGCATGGCTATGGCAGAACATTATTTGATCTTGTAAAAACTGCGTAACCTTGCTTACATGTGTACTTTTGATGAGTTAAACAGAACTAAAGCAAAATTTTATTCTTGCATCAGTAAAATTACTCACACATAAACGACCTGTGAAATAATTCCCCTTTTAAGGGCCCAAGAAGCACATTAACTTCCTTATTGTTCTTCCTTGGAGTTTTGTAATATGATATTACATATAATTATTTTTGGTAAAAGATGCTTTTATGACGAGCAGTATTTTATTAATACTGTGGGTTTGTAATAATGGGCAAAACTGCCAATAGCTGTATTTTGTTGCTCCAATTTTGTTTTCTAAATGTAATGTGATTCATGGTTATGGTGACAGAGGCCATCCAAAACCACTAAGTTCTCTGCTTGTGAGTTCTATGGACTGTATATTGACAGGTGTAAGCAAACACATATTCAAAAAAGGAAGACTATTTCAGCGAGTTCTGAACTCAGTGATACGACATAAGACTTCCCAAAGGCAAAACGACCTATTAAAGTAATGTTAAGGTTTGGCAGAGGAGGGAAGTGGGGAATACATGTAGCCTGCTTCCTCACAGCATTTTTGAATATGGTGCTTTAGAGGGCTGTAATTGAAGCAATTTCTCTGTCATGTGTGCTATTTGACTGAAGTGAATGAGCCAAATTCAACCTAAGTCAGCACATCCTACTTATGCCAGTGCTGTTTTCAGGTAAACATTTTTAAAAAGTAGTATTTTGTGGTCTGCTTGAGACAGTGATTAGTGGCAAGAAATTTGGCGTTTATATGATTGACAGCTCTTTGGGGCAAAGAATGTAGCTTCCACTATTTTATCAGAGTTTGATATGCTGTGGATGCTGCAATAATAAATGTGTCATAGTGAATGAGATCATCTACTGAAACACACTTAGTGAAATATTTCTTCATTTGCGCGGGGCAAGAGTACTATTGATAGGAGTTTTGGGATGTATGTCTGCACTTTTACTGAAAGAGATTTTAATTCTCTAATTAAAAATAGGTGTATCTTTTATATTTAAGATTCTACTATGTTACACGACTTTTATACATTTGCATAGAATTGTCTTTCTGTTGCGTGTTTCCCTCAGCCTTTTACTTCTATTCATGGAAACAGAGCAGCTTTAACATGTGAATATATGCAAAGTGTGGTCCATTTTCTGTAGCTTAAAACTCACAGAGAGGAAATAAGGGCTTTGATGATCAAAAGGTTGCCATGAATTAAGCCTAATGCTTTTTCTATTACATTTCAAAATACAAAATGTATTTACAGTGAGCTCTCAGAGTCAGGAATGGCAGATGGGAAGGATACACATACTGCTCTGGATAATCCTGGAGTTTGACACAGGCCAGATTGTTCACTGACCTTGCACGATATTCCTTGTCTTTTTTCCAAGAAAAAGTTTTCTTGAGTGGCAATGACATCTGGGACATTTGCCCCCAAGAGCTTATCTCAAAGGAAATGAAATGTACTCCATCCCAGTCCTCAGTATCAGCCAAACTGGTATTTCCATCTACCAGGTTAAAAGATTGCTGTAACAACTATGTCACAGTCCCAAAAAGCATCAGGTTAGCAGATTTAAAGAAGAAACAGGAGATGCAAAAAGTGGTTTTCCACATCTTACTGCTATACATGTTTGTCAAAAGGTTAGCGCATTCTCCCTACAAGTGTGACCTAAAATCAGTATCTCATTGGCCACTGACTTAAAGATGCTGCTGAGCTTTTTGCACTGCTGTGCAAAAATAATATGGCTAATGTTATCTCTTGTTCAGCTGCTGTAGTGCACTCATTCACACATAACATATAGATTGCCTCTTTCCTTGGTGTAATTTAAATACTTACCAGATTTTTTCAAGTAATATTGATAGATTTCTAGCAACCATTTTCAAGCAGTGCTCTGGAAGATACTGAAGACAGGCTAATACCTCACTTGCCTGACAAGCCCTTTAAAGATATGCTGTCCAAGTTGATTGATGCTTCTCCTCCAGATCACTCCACATTAGTAGAATGCAATGGTCCTGTAGCAGCTGGGAGAAAGATGTCAGCTTGGATAGAAAGGATTTGGGGATATATGTACTTTTTATTCTAGAACTGATAGTACTTAGCTCTGAAAGAGATGCATTTCTTTGTCATGTGAGATTCATGCTTGGAGTTGCTTTCCCTAACCTGTGTCAAGGACAGTTTTGTTAGGCAAAGAAGAACTTCATAGTTTTGCCAGGTTTATCAATGGTGATTTCCTCTCCCCTTTGTCTAGCGTGCAAGAGAACTAACTGTTCTTTTAATAGTTTAAACAGCAGTAATCTGTTTTCTACTGCTAACAACGAGCTCTGTTGAAGCTCTCGCAATGCTTAAACTCCAGATATGGTCAGATGCAAATATATTCTCCAGAATATCTGCTTGAAATGAGATGTGTACAGAGTCAGAGTGTGGATGAAAACCCATCTTTTTCAGCTTTAGATTTGGGAATGACTTCCAGAGTGATATTAGTACACATGACTATGTTGCCATTCAGTCAGCTAGGCACCCCACTCTGGCCTGGTGCAAAGTAAAGGTAAGATTTTTGATGAGCTGTTATGCCCCTTGAATTTTACAAATCAATAGCTTAATTTTACAAAGTCCTTTTCTTACTAAAACAAGCTTTACAGCAGCTTACGTCAGGAAGTGAAGTTGCTGAATCAACTAATAGTAGTTTCCTTTCTTTTCATCTTTAATGCTTACACTATGAAAAGTTAATCCCTTCCAATGTGTCTTTTCTATGCTGGTCTTCCTCTTTCAGGTACAATAAATGAATAATATTTTAGGCCATATATAATCCCAACTGCTTATCAAGGATGAATGAAATTCTCCCACTGTCCTTCATGTAACTTTAAAGCACTGGATCTGATGTACAGGAGTCTAGAGGAATGGCTCAAAGAAGATATCACAAACTGGCCTGTAAAGTGCCATGAAAAGAAAGCTCTGCTTTCCAAAGTCATCATTTTTGACTGAGGACCGCTATACTATCTGCTAATATTCACACTTTTGTCTTCACCAGATAAAAAAGAAATGAAAATATTATAGATAGAATAATATTTTTGAGTTTGTTATTTCTCCTCTCCCTCAATATTCTTGACAGACAAAAAAGGGGAATAGGAGATTTCTACTATGCTGGAGGACCTGGGACGACTTTCGACCTAAAGAGCACATATCGGACTGATACAAGCAGAACTTGGACTCATTTATACCATGCTGAATCATACACCCAAGCATACAGCCCCTGCTACATTAGTTCTTATGTCTGTATTATTTCCCTTGCTCCATCAGCTGCCATGTCAGTCTGACAAAATGTAATTTGAAGAATATGGCTGTTTAAAGTGATCACTGGGTAGTTTAAAGGTAAAATATAGGTTCGCAGAATGGTTAAGGTCGGAAAGGACCTCCGGAGGTCATCTGGTCCAACCCCAAGCTCAAGCAGGGCCACCCAGAGCTGCTTGCCCCGGACCATGTTCAGATGACATTTAAATATCGCCAAGCAGGGAGACCACAACCTCTCTCAGCAACCTGTCCCAGTGCTCAGTCACCCTCACAGTGAAAAAGTGTTTTCCTGATGTTCAAGCAGAACCTCCTGTGTTTCAGTTTGTGCCCATTGCCTCTGGTCCTGTCACTGGGCACCACTGAAAAGAGCCTGGCTCTGCCTTCTTTATACCCTCCCTTCCTGTATTTATACACATTGGTAAGATCCCCCCTGAGCCTTCTCTTCTCCAGGCTAAACAGTCTCAGCTTTTCCTCGTATGAGACGTGCTCTAGTCCCTTAATCATCTGCATGAAAAAAGCCTAATATTAGCAAAAGCTTTTGGTAAGTCAGTGATAACTGTAAATGAAACTGTAGGTTATTCTGATTCACGTATCCTCTGTGAGTATCTAGGAGCCATTCTGTGAGCACCATGCTAGTGTGTGAGAATGGCACTAACTGAGTAAGAGTGATTTTGTTACCCATTTCAAAGAAATTTAAAAATGAACCAGTAGTATAAACATCAACAAAGTAAATCTAGCCATAAAATTATTTCAGCTGTAATACTTTAATAACCCCCCACTGGTATTAAGTGCATATAGCTCCACTAACTTCAACACATTTGTTACACTGATGATCTGACCCTAAGGCTTTATTAATAATAGAAACAAGATTGATTTTAATTGTGTCATGGATATTTAAGTAAAACTCCCTCTAGATTGTAATCTGCTTAAAACACATGGCAAGCTACAGCCCACAGTTTTTAACCCAACTTTTGTCATTTTAACTTCCTTTTAGCTCTGTGGCTCTCCTTAATGCCATTAAAATAGAATACTGACACAGGATAACTGCTGCATAAATGCTTTTTCAAAGAAGATGGGGCTCCTGGCAGTTCTTATAGTGACATTACTTCTTTTATAGCAAGTGACTAATTATAAGTCAGTTATCTGGGGATGAGTACTCGATGCACGCAAGTAGCAATACCTATTGTGAAAGGGGAGCAGCAGAATTTGGTTTTATTGTTTTTCTCAGGTTGAGTACTCATAAATATACATAGTATTCTAATTTTACAATGACTTGTACTTAGTACTTTCGTACTATTGTGAATGTAGGAAGCATAAGCTAGATTCTCCCATCCTCACAGATCGGGCATGCAAGATACGTCATGACGGTGCAGTCACCTTTTGACTGGATTATTGTTTTCAAAACACTTTACAGAACTTGGCTGCAGTTTTAGCAACAGGAGTCGAAAAGCACCATCTTCTACTGAAAAGGCAAAGAGACTTTAGGCAGATATATTAATTCAAGCGTATTCTAGTTATTTACTCTAATTACGGAAAGACTTAAAGTATCATTCTTTACCTATAAAAGGAGCTCAGATATTTTACTGATTAGGAATACCACTACGTATCTATGGCTGAGACTTACACGTTACAAATAAGTACAGTTTTAAACAAAATACTTTCAACATAGTCTCATATTCTCTAATCTCCCAAGGCCTTAATTAAAAAAATTACTTGTTTTCTGTATTAACTGATAGCCTTAGTATTTCCAGAAATAGGGTAGTGAATGTAAAAGAAAATAAATGAAAGAGTTTCTGAACTGCAATGTTTGATGGTATTGCAGAAGAAAGCCAGACCTTAGCATCTGGATCTTGCCAAATATTACAAAACTATAATTTCATTTAAGTAAATACTGACAGTTGGATGATTTGAAAGACCAGCACACAGGAAACAGCAGTCTGATGGAAAGCAGTGTTTATATAGTTGATGAGACCCAATAAAGAAGGGAAAAACTCTGTCAACATCTGTTATAAATCTTCAAAGCCCTTGTCTAAACCAATTATGTTATTCCAATTTATGTAGCTGAAAATATGGCTCTGAGTCTTCCAAGATCCTTACTTAGAAGAGATATAGGAACCTGAGAAATATCCGAGATAGTCATTTGAGATGAACATAGAGCAGTGTGCTCATGGCAAGGAAACATTATAAATGCAATTTACTATATATCCCCAATTTTAATATTCTGCTGTGAACTAATGACATTTCACTTTGGAGCAGCGTCCCTATGCTTTAAGGTCACTTAAGCTTTGACAGCTCCGTTAATGCAAGTTTTCAGTGTCTCTGCTGCTCAGAACTTACATTTATACATTGTAATCCCAGAACTCCTTCCTTATATAATCGACTCCATACATGTGGGGCAAGAACTTTATGACATGGGCAATCAAAGATTTTTCCTTCAGTCCCCTGTGAGAAGAAGAGTTGGTTATTGTAAGATACTCTGCTACTGCGCTAGCAGTAACTGCATGTGCTGAGCTGAATGCCCAGACTGGCATATTTTGGAGAGAAAAAACATGTGCTTTATGTGGGTCAATGTCGCATGAACACTCTAAGAAAGTTATGTAAGTACCAAGGCAGAATATGTTTATGGTGTATCACTCTACAGCCTTTCATCGCTGTTTAACGGGTTTCTCTTCTGTTACTAGTGATATATATCTCTCAAATGCCGTATTTATTGCTGGACTCAGTGGAAGATGCTAAGCCAGTGCTCAGACTGTTTTGATATAGTACTTGCATTCAGATACAGGCCCTCTCAAACCACTGGCAAATTTTCTCTTTGCAAATAGTTGTGGTAGACGTTGTCACAGTCCTTCATTTATCTATTCCTGTCATGTCAGTCACAGTGCTGGCAAGAGGAATTGTGTGAGGAGGCACAGATCTGCTTCAAATGAAGTCTGCTAGTTCAGTTTAAATAGTTAATGAAGACAATATAAGCTTGCCTTTGTTTATAGGAGATTATGGAATATCCACCTAACTCCTTGTACCAGGAGGGTTGAGGGGCTGGCATCTGCCAGGTGGTGGAAAATGGCAACAAGAAACGGTGCTAATGTCTTCAAGGAGCATCACTGGATCAGAAAGAAGCATATGCCTAGCACCTGAGAGATGGAGCCTTATTTCTGGGAGGGGGACTGTGGCATGCTGCATAAATCTGACAGCAACGTATTACCTCCCAAACAAAACCTACTGCCTGTTTGGTGGCTCACTCGGGTCCCAAGAGTGATTACAAAAGGATGCATGCATTGTGGCATCCCACACTCCTGACCTGAGGACAGATGGCCAAACACCCACGCTGCCTGATGCTGGCAAGTGCAAAACAGCACAAGCAGGTGAGCTGGAGCCCTCCCGGCATGGTGGAACCATCGCTATATGCCCAAAACTCTGGGGCACCTGCGGGACAGAGACATTTCAGTGCTATAGAGACCTCACTTACTGCTCAAGACCATGGACAGGAATGGCCCCAAATCCAGAACCATAGTCAGGGCTCTTGCCCCTGCATTTCTAGGATCATGGAGCACACCTCAGGTTCCAGGACAATGGTCAAATCCTTCAGGCTCACCACTATGGGCAGCTCTTCGCAGTGCAGAACCATGGGCCCCTCTTGAGGTTTCTGGAGGCACCTGAGTCGCCTGGACTGTAGACAGCTACCTCTTTGGCTCAGAACAAGGGAGAACTACTGGGGCTTTTGGGCGCCATGGACAGCACCTCCCGAGTTCCAGCACCACAGCCTGCTCCCGACGAGGTTTGAGTCTGGCCTACAGGCAGCTCCGTGCCGGGTCAGGGCCGTGGGGATGCCCCCTTTGGTGCTTCCGTGCTTTCAGCTGGTCACTTTTTAAGCAAGATCTCCTTTTTGACTGTATCTTTGCAGTTTTCAGGTGTTTGTACACCTTCTATTAGCATTGCTTTTCATATTTCTGAGGCCCAATGGTACTTTTGGGGGCCATTATTATGGCCCCCAAAATCCAAATTCCAGCCGTGTAATTTTTACTGTTTTCCCATCATATTTGACAATATACCAGCCTTCTTGATCTCAGCTGTTCCATAGTGGTACTAGGAGCTGTCACAGCTGCTGTGTCCTGCTACCCAGATAGCTGCATTTCAGCATCCACAGATGCATTTTATGCAGTATACAAAGTATCTTGGTTTCCCTCATGCTTTCTTTACATATTTAAATCTTTTTTTTTCCTACTTTTTTTTTGGAAAAGAAAAAACCTTAAAAAAGTATGTGCTTGTATTTCAGAAAGAGGCCATAGTCTTGCCTGAAATATGTTTTGATTTAAACAGAAGTATCTGAAATGGTTTTCCTATCTATATACAGTGTTTTTCCACTAAATTATCAATATAACTGATTATACTCCAGGTGGTCTCTGGTGTAAAAGAATTCAATGTCTTCCATTTTCTGTTATTTTTCTGTTTGTAAACATGGCCAAGTTTTAAAAGATACTTATTCTCTTTACCTAGAGCTATGAATGACATCGGAGATTACATAGGTTCCAACATCGAAATATCCTGGTTACCCAACCTGGATGATTTAATGAAAGGGTATGCACGTAATTTCAGGCCTGGGATTGGAGGTGAGACTTTGAGAGTAATGTCTCTTTTGTTTCTTACAATCCTTCTACCCTCTGATGTTTATGTGAACCTCATCCTCTACATGATTAAAAGGTTGTGGTTGCCTATTACTTGGATACTGGAAATAGTAACAATCAACAAGTTGTTTGATCTTGAAAAAAGACAGACTGTACAACAGAATTAGCAACAGAGCCTTCTTGCTGATACAGTTCTTAAATCACTGATTTCTCAGTTGAAGGAATTTTGGATTACATTAAGTGGTGATAATTTCTGCATTTGCTTGAAGTCATGCTGTCTGAAACTAGATGATGTAGTTTCCAGAAGGGTCTCCATAATTTTCAGTAGTTGTGATTGTATCTCATGTCCTTTATCACTGAAGCGAGGTATTCTGTTGGAAATTGAGGACACAATCTGTAAAAGATTTAAATCTCTTTGCCCTGAGGTCGATTTACTTGGAAAGTGTACTTTATCATGGAAAACAGTTTTATGAATTCACTCTGTATGAAAGGTTTAACAGTCTCGGGTCATCTGTATTTTTATAGGTACTATGATGATGTAAATCACCCCATTCAAACATTTTTTCTCAGGTCCTCCTGTTAATGTTGCTCTTGCAATTGAAGTAGCCAGCATTGACCACATCTCAGAAGTGAACATGGTACGTGATCAGTTAAACCTACCAAGTTGTGAATGTATGTACTGCAATGACAGAAAGTGCAGAAAACTGACTAAATAGAGAGACAGTTGATCCCCAACACATTTGGAGTGGAGAAATTACCGCAAGAAGCTACTACAAAGAAGAAACGTATTTTAAGACACAGGCAGAGTCTCTTCTGGCAGACACTGGCAATTACAAGAATCTAGCCATGTATAAGTCACTGAGATTTCTTACTACAGTTAGCAAGTTTGGATCTGTGCAGCACTTACTAACAGAAAGCCTAATTTTAAGCATTAACTCCAACTTCTGTTCAAATTCTTTTTCACCACAGATACTTCCAAAAAGAAGCTAAGTGCACGATTGGTTGTGAGAGGCTCCTCCTTTTTGTGTAAAGACCTTTCAGTAAAGCAGTGGAGTATAACAACTTACAAGTCGCATAAACTAGCATAGGCATGAATTAACTGCATTTCTGAAACACAATAGATTTAATTTTAAAACCAAAACTTTGACTTTCCCTCCACCCTTTCACTTCATTACAGATACATAACATCACCTGATTTTTTAGTTTTGTTTTAAAAAACCTTCAAAAACAAAAGTTGTACTTGTGGAGATAAATAAACTGATTTCCTTCATTAAGACATATGCAACTCTTGCAACATGTTATATGTAACACTGACATTGAATCACTTTTTGATATCTTGGTTTTATCCATCGTATAAGCATATGACAGAAATAAAAATGCTTGGGCAGCTCTATGGTTGTCTGAGTATAAAAATACTAATTTGCACAGGAAACAGTTAATACATTTTTAGGCTAATACAATGATTTTTTACCAAGTCCCAAGGCGTTATCATTGTGTTTGTTTAGCATAACTTTTTAATTGGGATTTCTCTTGTCATAGGAATATACCATGACGGTATTTTTGCACCAGAGCTGGCGAGATGACCGTCTGTCTTACAACCACACCAATGAAACTTTGGGCTTAGACAGCCGGTTTGTGGACAAGCTCTGGTTGCCAGATACTTTCATAGTAAATGCCAAGTCTGCCTGGTTCCATGATGTGACTGTGGAAAACAAACTTATCAGGCTCCAACCAGATGGAGTCATTTTATACAGCATCAGGTGAGTGAGAAAGAGTGCAAGTGTACTCTATCATGTATTAACTTTCTGAACAGACTATAAAGTAATCACTCAGTTTTCCTAGGATGATTTCCTAAAATAATTATTAATTAAAAGCAGAAGAAAGTACTGGTGACTCCTATCAGAGATCCCTTTGCTTTACGAGGATTACACTGCCAGGAAGGTATCTTTGGCAACACTAACACTTTTCCACTGCGTAATCACTGATCGCTTTCAGGATGTCCTTAATGGGAAATAAGCATCTCATAACTATTTCGTCACCAGGCAAGGAGATGCTGAATACAGAGCAACGATTCCGTTCTCCACTCTTTCACTATTTTCCAAGGGAACTATGAGCCTGATTTAGGCTCAACTTCCCCATCTTTCAAACAGAGAAAGTAGTATTTCCTCACTTTGGAAGAGTGTTCTTGCTAGAACTCAGTAACTATATTTGAAGTTAATTGTGTAATGTTCTAAAAATTAATGAGTGTGCCCCTTTGAAATTGTAAGTCCAAAGTCACCCTTAAGGTATTGGTAGTGATCTTGGGGACAGTGGAAGGGAGTAGATTTGACTCAGAAAAGTCCTTTTTATCATCAGAAGTAGCTGAAGCGTCCTCTGACATTAGACAAGTCATTTGACCTTTCTTCAATTTCCCCCCACCTTTGGGTTTCCCACAGACTTGGTAAAGACAATAGCCATAGGATTTTGAAAATAGTTTCCTGTATTAGTATTAAGGTTTCAAAGTTTTCCATTTAGTCTTAGAGTTCCGAGGAAAAGGCTTTATCTGAATGCAACTAACTGGTGTTCACGTTGCTTGGAACAGGATTACCTCAACAGTGGCCTGTGACATGGACCTTTCCAAGTATCCAATGGATGAGCAAGAATGCATGTTGGATTTGGAGAGCTGTAAGGGCTGAGTACAGTGTTTCATATAATCTGTATTTTGTTTAAAGCCTGCATATATGGTACTTAGCTTGCTGGAGTTTGCTGGAATGATTCTGCTTTAGTCAATGATGTAAGGGGGTGCCTTAGGATTTAGAAATAAAGGGTACAAACATGAATCCTTTCATTCTCTGTGTTGGGCCTTAGACTATGGACTTTTCAATACCAGTTCAGCTCTGATCCAATTCAAAACTATAGGATTTAATTTAGTGAAGATGAACAACCTACAGTCCTGCTGACAAATGTCTGGAAGTTTGTGCTTCATGTAAAACCTAGTGCAGTTGTGACAGTCACTGGCATTACTGAGGTTTGCATCCAATCCAGTGAGAATAAGTAGAGAAGCCCACAGGCACAATTTGATGTGCTATTTTTTCTTTATGAGAAAACAGGAAAAAGAAAGAATTCCCTCTTTTAATGAATGCCATTGTGACTAACTCTTACAGCTGTTTAGCTTCCCTGGGCAATAGAAATCAATCAGAATACTGCAAGGATTGGCTTAAATTCATTTGTACTCACAAAGGAGAGTGAAGAATGAATTTATATTTTGTCCAACCTGTATTTTATCTCTGATCAGCATGTAATTCTCATGAGCATTAATACTTTTGAATGAAATTCACCACTGACACAAGCAGGGGCCACCGAATCAATGGCAATGAATCCAGTCTTTTGTGGTTTTTCTATCAAGAAGTCTACAGGTCCTGAGGGTTCCAGAGATTTGTGAATAGCAGTGTCTGAGCAGATTCACTGGCCTGTTGATGCAAGTTTCTCTTTTTCTGTTTTAGTACTGACTTTGTTTTCTAGGCAATTAACCACAATACCATTTTATCCTGTCAAAAATAGCAATCTACAGTTTCACTTATGTAATCACCAAATGCAGAGGCAGCAGACAGTGAACCAGCAATCAGTTCTCTCTCCCAGCAAGTTCTGCAGGGAGTTTTGGTGGTGGTTGAATTTTTTAATTGAATTTGAGGGTTTTGATTTCAGTGAAACAAACATGTAGAAATAAAGCCTCTTTAAACAAATGAATGGTTTAGTAGCAAGTTGTCCATTAACAGCAAACCCAGCACAGATTGATTTCCTATGGATTTGCATATTAAATAAATCCCTCATGCATATCCCCTGCAGGTGCCCTGCACCTCTCCCTAGCAGTTATCTTCCAGCTGCCACCCATGCCAAACTGCAGTCATTAATAGGCTGATATACACGGTGATTGTCAAGCTAGCTGGTGCATCTCAGAATGGACACGGGTCTGAGTTGTACTGCTGTTCTCTAACTGGATGCACAAATCTGATTTTCTGTTCTCTACACACCATTTCTTACAAAACTTTCAAGAATCTAGCATCTTTGAAACCTTTACCTTTTTGTCATTTTGGTTTGAAAATACTGAGGAATTTCAAAAGTTGTTAGGAGGAGAACTGACAGAAAAACACAGGCAGTTTGCATAGGCATTGTTTTCTGATTAAACTACTTTAAGCCTGCGGGAGGTCCTAAGAGTTGTTTCCCAGAGTGGGGATTCGTATGAACAATTCAGCTGTATACTTCACTTTCATGCAGTGTCCATTTGTAAAAGCACTGTAGGGTTTGCAAAGGGAGATATAGAGCCAACTGAACACAGACTTTTTGAGGGCACTGGGGGAACCCTTGACAAAGGAAATCTGTTTCCCCGACACTGCCTGACTGGTACAGAGTACCTATCTCATAAAATCAGTGTGTGAAATTGGAGATAGACTTGCAGTACAGAATTGCACTCTGATCTGTCTTCAGTAGGATAGGCATAGATAGATTAGATTTAGTAGTTATTTTCTTTTACAAACAGAAATTGCTTTGACTCTGAGATCCAAGCACAGTGCCAGGGGTAAGTAAGCTAGTTTGAGTGCTACAGTAACAGTAACTCTACTTGAAGTGAGTATGCAAATGAGCTTTTTGAGAGATAATTTGAATATTTCTCATGACACTGAAGTGCATTGAATACACTAAATTGGAGAGACATGGATTTGATGGGTGGACCACTCAGTGGATAAGGAATTGGCTGGATGGTC
>NW_008824934.1:405899-410230 GCF_000699105.1 Pygoscelis adeliae | reverse complement strand
CATGGACCTGTTGGAGCGAGTCCAGAGGAGGGCCACGAAGATGATCAGAGGGCTGGAGCCCCTCTCCTCTGAAGACAGGCTGAGAGAGTTGGGGTTGTTCAGCCTGGAGAAGAGAAGGCTCCAAGGAAACTTCAGAGCAGCCTTCCAGTACCTGAAGGGGGCCTACAAGAAAGCTGGAGAGGGACTTTTTACAAGGGCATGTAGTGATAGGACAAGGGGTAATGGCTTTAAACTGAAAGAAGGGAGATTTAGACTAGATACAAGGAAGAAATCCTTCACCATGAGGGTGGTGAGGCACTGGCACAGGTTGCCCAGAGAAGCTGTGGATGCCCCATCCCTGGAAGTGTTCAAGGCCAGGTTGGACGGGGCTTTGAGCCACCTGGTCTAGTGGAAGGTGTCCCTGCCCATGGCAGAGGGCTTGGAATTAGATGATCTTTAAGGTCCCTTCCAAGCCGAACCATTCTATGATTCTATGATTGTTCCATACCACATATTGCTAGTCAGTGTGAATCAACTTGGATTATTCTCCCTGTAGGAAAGCTACCCCGATGTGACACTGGCAACACTGATGTTACCAGGACAGTGAATTATCCAGACTGAATCACAGCATGTTCGCAATGGGACTGATGAAAATCAGTGTAGCAGAGGAATTAGAGGACTTCCATGATGAGTCCTCTAAGTTCTTAATTTCTTCTTCAGACTCTGTGTTTATTCAGCTTTCTTTTGGCAGATGGCTACTCTTCAGAGGACATCGTCTACCACTGGTCAGAAAACCAGGAGGAGATCCATGGGCTGGATAAGCTGCAGCTTGCTCAATTCACAATTACCAATTACCAGTTCACAACAGAAATGATGAACTTCAAATCTGGTAACAGGATCTGTCTTCAGTTCAGGGACAGTATCTGACTTTTTCCTGCATAGGGAAACCTCCTATATCTATAACAGAAAATCCTTCTTCTTAAGTAACTAATTTAAGAACCTGTCAGGTTTCTGGTAAGAGTTTTCTTTAGCTTACACTTGCAAAAAATGCCAACCTTTGCTGAGCCTTCAGGTAGCCACTGTAGCATGTTATGTCCTTTAGATCTGAATGTTTGACAAAATACGGCATGGAGTAGCCAGACAGCACTTGATAAAAAACACTTGAGGTATAGCTCACATTTTTTTGACCTAATTTGCAACTTCGGATAAAGAAAAATTTCCATTAGCCCTGATGTTATGAGGCTTATGACGAAGTCAGTGGTGTGTATGCATATCACTGGGTTTATTGCAATGTTTGTAAAAGATTGGAGTAATTTCTTTACTGCTTATTTATCCTCTTTCATGTATTCAGATTCTCATTTATGCTGCACATCTCCTCTAAGCTCTTTTTTGAGTTTGAAATTAACTTGGCCTTTTAAAAAATCTAAATTTAGTATCTGGAGGACTTTCTACAGCAGATGATAAGACAGTACACATTTTGAAGCAATACTGTTATTTGAGAAGATTCATGATTTTATTTTCAGATCTGGCATTGATATGACCTGAGACAAATCATTTGACCTATTCTTAGCTAACAGTGCTGATGAGAACTGCAGTACCTCGTCCAGGGTTTATGAAGACTAATTGAACAGCATTCAAAAAAGCTTTTTGTGATCCTTGTCCAAAAGATGTTTAAGAATGTAGATCTGTGTCATTATAGGAAATGTTATTTTGAATATCAGTTTAACTATAATTCACACAGTCAGATTCTTTCTTTGTCTGCTCTTTTTTCCAGCAGGTCAGTTTCCCAGGCTCAGTCTCCACTTCCACCTTCGGCGAAATCGAGGCGTTTACATTATTCAGTCTTATGTTCCTTCTATCTTACTAGTGGCCATGTCATGGGTATCTTTCTGGATCAGTCAGTCAGCTGTGCCTGCCAGAGTGTCATTAGGTAAAACAGATAGTTTGGGGAACTAACAGGGAAGGGTGGGCTGAAGTTGTAATTATGCTCTGTAATAATCCTCATTTTCCATGAAGGTGCATTTATGAATACTGTGTTTACATTTGCAGAAGAGAAGGTCCTTTAAAAGATTTCCATCATGTTTTAATTTCTGTCATGCTATCAGAGCAGCTGCCTCAGTAAAGAACAGAAAATAACCATCTAAAGATGGTTAAAAGCAATAGTGAATGTGAGGCAGATGTATGAAAGAACTGATCTGAAGGAACTGGGACAGTGACAAAAAAACATTCCTAGAGCTTGTGGATGTCTTTGCCCGAGTAAGGGTTGCAAGTCCAGATGCAAAAGGTTTGGAGGGTTAAGTCTTCTGGTTTTGTTTGTCCTGATCTAGAACAAAACCAAGGATAACATGTTCAAAGCTGCCTTAGTCATACAAATGCACATATTTTTACAAGTTCCCCTGTTTTGAAAATCAGAAGCCACACTATTAAGGGGCTTATGCCATGAAAATATTCCTCAGCTTCAGATCAGTAAATACGCTTGTTATAGTATATACTATGAAACCTAATTAAATTTTCTCACACTACACTGCAGGTATAACTACTGTTCTTACTATGACTACACTGATGGTCAGTGCCCGATCTTCGCTTCCACGAGCATCTGCCATCAAGGCACTTGATGTTTACTTCTGGATTTGCTATGTGTTTGTCTTTGCTGCACTGGTAGAATATGCATTTGCACATTTCAATGCTGACTACATGAAAAAACAAAAGAACAAGATAAAGGCGAGAAGGCAGAGTGGAGAGGTCAGTAAGTGTAATACTGTGAATAACTTTGCAAAAGCAATCACCCTGCATTATGACCTTTTTCTACTATGGAAGGAAATTCTTCTACTGCTTTTGAAAAAAAAATCCTGGTTAATTCTTTTGTCACATTAATATGACAAGCAACCGAATGCAACTGCTAATTTCCTCTTGCAGCATGGTTAGCACTAAAGACAACATATTCTTACATGGTTTGTTACTGTATTTAAGATAGGAAATGGAGAATAAGAGAGAATGAGTAAGAAGAGAGGCAAAGTATGTCTTGTGCCAGATTTGTACGTCTTGCACTTTGAGAATATATTTAGACCCTTTGATATTTGTCCAGTCAGTGTAAGTTATGGTAGCCTTGAGTTGCTCCTGTAGTGTCAGGGCAAAGTCATTATGACAGTATTACATGAGATGGGGAAGAAAGGCCTTTTCTCAGAAGGTATTCTTTAGTAGCTGCCTCTGCTAAGACTCTTTTAGTTCTGCTACAGCATAATAAAATGCTGTCAGCAAAACAAAAGCTAGACCTGTAGTGTTGAATGTTGTCCCCTGGAGATTACATTTTTTAGACCTAAACTGCATAAGGTAAATACAGATATAATTAGCATGGATATAAGTTATGTAGATACAAAGCCCAGTGAAACTGAACAAATGAGTCCATAGATGAAATTTCTTCCAGGAACTCCAGATGGCTTTGCTGCTTTCTTCATGTACATACATGCATGTTAGTGATGAAGCAGAGTGAATTGATTAAGGAACTTTTTTTTTTTTTTTTGACAATTCACAATTTGTAGTCCAGGCCTATGTATTTTTGAACTCTCTGGCACCTTGGGTATTATTTATAATTATTAGTACTTCATTTTATTAAGCTGTAGTAGATACAACAGATCCATATTCATTTTCTGTCCCACCTCCACCTTCTCTCAGCTTTGACAAGAGCCAGAGAACTGCCTATTGGCTTTGGCCACAGAATGGGATAGCTGTATCCTTACAGTCAATTATTTTCAGCCAGGAGGGCCTAAGCATGCTGTCTCAATGGTGCCTCGGTAATTCAGAGCATGTAAGATTATAACCAGAATTTAGACGTGGTAGTACAGTCTTTCAGCGGTCCTTTTGCCAAAGCAAGAGATAAATACCATTCAGCACTCATGGATCTCAGAGGTATTTCACCATGTCAGTATCATGGCTAGCTTGGATGAAGCTACCTCTGCCCTATAAATTGCTATTATAGGTTCTCCTCTTTCCTTTGCAGATAAACGTGAAGAATGCCATTGTTCTGTTTTCCCTTTCCATAGCTGGTGTGAACCAGGAACTGGCCATTTCCAACAGGCAGCATCGAATTCCCAGAAGCCTGCCTGGATCGTATGGCACAATAGAAATAGAAACTGGAGAGACAAAACGGCAGCAAGTAATGAAACTGGATAAAAAGAGAGGTCTGAAGTCCCTCTTTAAGCCCATTGATGCTGATACCATTGATATATATGCCAGAGCCGTGTTCCCAGCAGCCTTCGCAGCAGTCAATGTTATATACTGGGTTGCATACACAATGTAAAAAAAAAAAAAAAAAAAAAAAAAAAAATCCATTGGAAGAGCACCCAATTAAAAAA